>NC_068985.1:58075837-58079856 GCF_001194135.2 Octopus bimaculoides | reverse complement strand
TGTGTGTGTGTGTGTGTGTGTAAATAAATCGTTATACACCACATGCTTAGACGAATAAATATGTTTACAAGAAACAATTTCAGATATAATGCATATTTTGTTCTTTATTGAACAATACTTGTATCCCAATAAGTAGTTCCTCCAGCATTGCCTGAGGATTATTATTGGCTTCTGTACGTAAATGTACCTACAATCATACACAAACACATGCACACACATATACATGTACGCACAGGCACACATTCAAATACACAATCACTCACACACCCACACACGCACATACACACCCACACACGCACACGCGCACACACACACATGCACACACACACACGCACACACACACACACACACTCACACACACACACATTGAAGATTGATTTAACAATGTTCCGTGTAATTTATCGACTTAACTATATTTTAGTTGCGCTGACTGATTCCTCTGTTATTCAACTAAACAAAAACCTTCCTGATTTCTCTTTTATTCTACTAAATACAGACCTCCGTCTTTTAGCTGTCAATCATTCCAGTTTTAAGAACATACTTGTTACATCTCTTCACTTTAATATTAGAACACAAATGTTCTTTAGATGTTCCTTTATTATGCACGCTTGATTCTCAGCCAAACGTTAGTTAAATCCTATTTACAAAATCACAATAAAATTTACGATGTTTTTCGTATAAACTTTGTCATTCGTCTAAGTGTGTCTGATGTTCTCTAATTCAAGAAATGCAATATAGAGAATATCCGCTATTTTATACTCGAAAGTATGTATCCTGGCCAACGAACACAAGAATACACAAATAAAGATTAGGAGACCGATTCGTTTGCTGAATTCAAACCCCACGTTGCGTCTTACCAACTTAAACAAGGGAACATTTTATAGAAATTACACGTAGATAGCTGATGGCTAACAAGCAAACACATGATTATCAGAGTCGAAAATGATTTTATCCTAATTCGTCGGGAACAACCTCAGGTCATGCTCTCCAGTATTTGTGTTATTATATAAAGATAGATAGAAATAAGATAGATAGATAGATAGATAGATAGATAGATAGATAGATAGATAGATAGATAGATAGATAGATAGACAAATATACGTATGCAGATTGATGGACTGAAAGCCATGTATTATATGTGCATATGTTCATGTGAGAGCGTATTGTATAGAAATAACTACGTCTATCCATTCTAGCTGGGTTATTGAATTCAATATCTTTTATATAAGGTAGTTTGCACCATGTATAACATCTTATAATATTTATGATTGGCATTCCGTTATTTACCCGGTTGGTAAGGCTTTCTCGTGATTAGGGAAAAAGAGGGAGAGAAAAAATAAGGAAAGAGAAAAAGAGGGAGAGAAAAAATAAGGAAAGAGAAAAAGAGGGAGAGAGAACAAGCAGGAGCAAGTAAAAAGGAAGAGACAGAAAAAGGAAGAGACAGAAAAAGGAAGAGAGAAATGTCTATGACGTAAGGTAGTTGGAATGTAATTGAAACGCTTTAATGTGATTAGTTGAATGGAAAGAGAGGAGAAAGAAATAGGAAGGAGAAAAAGAGGATAAGGCAAGGAGTGAGACAGAAAGGGGGAGAAAGAAAAATAGAGAAAAAGGACGCAGAGAAAAGCGTCCAAGACGCCCCTTCGGAGAAACGTCTCTTCTGAGTATCACCGCTTTGACCTACTCAAATATTTTATTGGGTTGTAGATGTGCTGCGGACGGAAAAGCGGTGGGGAACATGAAAAGTCTGTTACGTTTTGAGCCTACGATCTTGAACAGAAAGGAATAAGAGATAAAAAAGAGAAGGAGAGAGAGACTGTAAAAAAAAAATGGCCCTGTAGATTTAGTGGGCAAGCATGGCAACTGATTAGAAAAGGAGTTTGAAAGAAGAGGTTAGAAGGAAGGGTGACAATAAATGGACAGTGACCCCCAACTGAAGTTGCGCGTGCGTGTGCGTGTATGTGACAAAGGTGTGTATGAATGTGCAAATGTGTGTGTGTGTGTGCGAATAGGGGTCAGTGACTTCGTTAAATCTTTGACAAATTTAGGTGTGTTCGTGTGTGCGTGTGTGTTTGTGTGTGTGAATGTGTGTGTGTGCGTCTGTAATGTGTGGGCGCTCATATAGTGGTATGTGTGGTGACGTTATTGAAGATCGTGTGTGAGAGTGGGAATGTGGAACGTGAAGGGCAGTTGACATTGCCGTAGCGGGAGATTATTCTCTCTCCATCTTGCTGGAACCATATGTGAGGTCTATTTTCAATGGCCTTCACGACCCTAGACTTGCCTAGCCAAGATTTTTTCGTGTACGAATACCTGAAAGAGCTTTAGGTCAATAAACCGGAGACCCTGGTGCAATTGAAGGAGAATATCAATAGAGAAATCGGAGAAGTGGTGTCTGAAACTCTTGAGGGTGTTATGGTACAAGTTTTTGGAAAGAGCACGCGCATGTGAGATCGAAAATGACTGCCATTTAAGCGTTGTCGTTTTTCATATGTGATATAGTGATGTTGCAAAATTTGACTTGTGGTTATTAATTATATTGTGAGAAAATGTCATGCATTTAATTTTGAAGTTAAAAAAGTTATTAAAAATTGAAACCTATCGGTGACTTTTGGGACACACTACATATATATAAACGAGGAGTTATCAAAATCTTTATAGACCAGTTTTATAGCGCGCCAAAAGATGACAGTACACTGTTGCTTTCGCCGTGGTAGCCAACACTGACCTTAATGAGGCAGTATCTCGAGTGACATCACTGTTGTGAAATTTTTGTATCTTTTGAAAAAATTTTGTTTTTGCTGTATTCTGCGATCTTTGTCAAGGACAGAAAGTTGGAACAAATAGTCAACGTGAAGTTTTACGTTAAACTTGGGAAATCTGCTGCAGAGACATTGAGCATGATTTAAAGACGAAGCAGCAGTCGTCACAATGGAGGAGCATGTCATTTCCACCACTAAAGAAGGCTCGTCGTAGCTGCAGCTTAATGAAAAGCGTGCTCGTCGCTGTTCTAGATATTCGCGGTATTGTGCATCGTAAGTTCGTCCCCGGGAGGCAGACAGTCAATAGACACGACAATTCAATCTGAAAATGTACCTTCCTTAAAAAACATAATGTTGAATTTACTAAAAAGCTCATGCCATTTAATAGATATCAGTATTAAACTATACGAATAGTGATGTATTATGCTGACATGCAGTCAAAGCGTCGAGCTGGCATAATCGTTACCGCACCGGCAAAGTCTTTAGGTCATTTTTTTCAGTTCTTTACGTTCTGAGTTCAAAGTCTGCCGAGGAGGATCGATAAAATAAGCAGCAATTGTGTACAAGGTTGGTGTAATTGAATTCTCTATCACCTGAAAATTATTGGCCTTCTGCCATAACTAGACCAAATTTTGCTGTCATACATTTGCCTCGTATATGGGAGGATTGGAATGAGATTTTAGTATCTGACACAGGAATGTTAAACTAACTAAAGAAGTGTGCGAAACCATATAATATTTTAATTTTACTTCTCGGAGCACTTTGTTTCAAATGCCTTAAAATTGTAAATATGTTGTGCTCATTATGGTATAAAACTACATTTGCATATATAGATATATGTTTGTGTGTATGTGTATATACGTACATATTCATTTATATGTATGATCATGTATATATGTGTGTATTTATATACACTGCAGTAGAAAAAAAACACAATTGTGAAATATGCGACAGAAACAAATGATATGACAAGTATCCTGTATTCTTGTTCTTTTTCGGACACACAGGCACTCGTATGTACACATTCATACAACACGCATGTCTGCCTGTCGCGCTGTCTGTCTGTATGGATGTAGGTAGGTAGTAGGTAGATAGAGTGGTAGGTAAGTAGGGAGAGAGAGAGAGAGAGTTAGGGAAGGAGGTAGGTAGGTAGAAAGGTAGGTAAGCAGGTAGGAATTTCTGTTCTGTATGTATGTATGTATGGATGGATGGATGGATGGATGGATGGATGGATATGTATGCGTGCTTGTGTGTGTGTAT
>NC_068985.1:58072383-58075074 GCF_001194135.2 Octopus bimaculoides | reverse complement strand
AGGTTTTTGTCTCTCTCGCCAAGGTCAGCAGCTATCGGGCGCCGACGAAGGGAAATAACCATGAAATCCGGATACGTTCGTGCTGCAGATCGAGGTGAGAGGGATAACTTCCCTTGGCAAACAGGACACAGTCGTGTGTCGATAAGCCAGCTGGAGGAGATGTCCTCCTGGGGCTAAAAGCAACAGTAACATCCACCCCTAGGGGTCAGCCACACTTAAGTGGCAATATACTACACTTTATATATATATATATATATATATAGAGAGAGAGAGAGAGAGAGAGAGAGAAAGAGAAAGAGAGAGAGAAAGAGAGAGAGCAAGAGACACTGGGAGTTGAATGGGTGCTTGTGCATGTTTATGAAAGCGTATGAAAATACTATGTGCGTTAAAAAGTTATTCATTAGACATCAAGTGTCATAATTAATGATAAATAAATATTTAAGACACAGCTATAATCATAATCTGATCTAATGGTACAATTCTTTTTTATCTCTCATGATACAAAACTGTCAATCAGTATTTATATTCCTGTCTACGTTGTGAGAATATTGTCTGTGTTAATTACACGATCTCTATTGCAACTATAAGACGCGTTCTGTTATTTTTATTTCGTTGTTTTTAGACTTAATATCTTTATTTGCTATTAATGGTTTAGTGAGTGAAAGCAAAACACCGTCCATGAATCTTTTGCAGTTTCTATTAAAAGACGGAGAGAGATATGTTCAGAGGGAAAACCTAACCAGCTATTCGCAATTAGATGGCCTCCATTACAGCCGTCCCTCCATAAAGTATTAATGTTTAATTGCTGGTCAATGAATTCAAGAATAAAACAGCTTCTATAGGAAATTCACCTATCATTCTGCAGACGCTCACTTTGGTATAATATAAACGGTAAGAAATACTACAAAACATATCTAAATCTACATTTCTAAACAATTGCATTGAAAATGATTTCACGAGAGAGTCTCAACGTGATGACTTAATCCGTCAGAGATGGCAACGAGACTTCTCTAAAACACGCCATGCATTATGCATATATATGAAGTGCGTGTGAGGTAACAGATATGAATACCGTGTCAATGCTAAACAAAACAGAATTGAGGACAGTATCTCCCTGAACTTATACGTTATTGTGTTTTGATGCGTGAGAAACGACAGTAAATATCATATCTTTAATAAATCCTATAAAAGCTAGAAATAACAGCAAGATGTCCCTCACTTTACACCCGATTGTGTCCGGTAAGTATATGGATATGTACATTTGATTGTGATACTCATCTGTATTGCAGTTAAAACTGATAGACGCGGTAGTCATTTATTTACATACGGCATCAGAAACTTTTCAAATGCTATGATCCAACAAATTGAATGCTAGCTACAGTACTGGCGTAAATTTATCCACTAAATACTTAAATGAGATAACCCTGCATAGCTGCAACCCATTTGTGTAAGGTACTAGAAATGAAATATAATTAGTTATACCAGTTTGTTATTTATTTAACATTTTATGACGAGGAGTGTCAATATTCACACCGAATAAATATGGATGACAGAGCGGTCTACCAGAAACACAACTTTTATTATATAAGTTTTAATATGGAATACCACTACGTCAAAATAAGCATTTACTGTAATTCCGGATAATTGTCACTAGTTTTGATTGAGCAAGGGATTTAACTTTTCCCATTCCTTAGACATATAATTTATAAGATGATCAGCATGTACATTATGTAAAATGATGTTAAAGGCACTACCTCATACGTTGCAATTTTCAATCAGGTGAGTAGGACACAATGATTTTAATCATTATTTTCTCTACACATAAACCTTTGTCAGATTTATATGACCTTAATCATACAAAGAAGCATTCATGTAAGAAAAACTAAAAAGAGGGATAATGTCACACATTATATGCATATATATGTATGATTATCAGTCAGTTTGCCGAAAGTTATTCTGTTGTTTGTCCGGCAGAGTCACGTACATTTGAATCAAGGTGTAGGTGGCTGAATATTCTCCGAACACATGTAGCCATTGTATATTTCGTAGGCATAAACAGTGTGACAGTATTTTACGAAATCTTCTATAGAGCTTTCGCTGTTCAGTTTTATTCATAGTGTGTCGGCCGATCTGAGGCTACAAAAAACGTCAATTGCCTATAATTCAAAGCAGAGGTATCGCAAACTGAATCTATAAATTGCGAAGGTTCTTAAAACATCTGAATTATAAAAGGGATGTGTATGTAAGTATATATGCGTATAGGATTTTATGTGTGTACATGTGTCTCTATGTATTTACATACATACATACATACATGCAGTCTACTACAGCAGCTCAGTCAATATTGTTAACTGCTTTAGTTAAAGCTGCGGCTTTAAGTCTGTCGAGAGTTGCCTCTCTTCAATAACTCACATTGGAAATCAGTCTGGGAATCAGACAGGGTGCAGCACTGGACAGGTACTGTGATTTTACACCTTTTTACCATAAGAGAGATATTTCCTCCACGGTAACTGCAGCGATTTTGTATTTAGAAGTTGAAATATGTCAGAAAATATTTTAACAAAACTAAAGTTTCCGCATGCCTAAACACTGCTTTGTGCTTATACTGCTGTAATATATATTGTATATAATATATATGTGTGTGTGTGTGTGTGTGTGTGTGTGTGTGTGTGTGTGTGTGTGTGTGTGTGT
>NC_068985.1:58069558-58071749 GCF_001194135.2 Octopus bimaculoides | reverse complement strand
ATATATATATATATATATATATATATATATATACATATTCAGAAACCTTCATTGCACGTTACTACGGTCCACTCAAGTATAAAGAATTCCCAGGAAAAGCTGCTGTGTTGGCCCAGCAACTGACGGTGCCCGTTCTGGGAAACAAATATCATAATCTCGGTCACTTTTACTGCATGGAAACCAAGTTGTCCTGCGTTTTGAATCCAAGTTTTCGTGACAAACCTAACCTAATATATCTATTGTTGTGATTAGTATTGCTGCATACCATCTCTTGGTTAATTCTGAACATATTTCTATAAGATGGGCATTAAATTATAAACCACCTCCAGTTTTGCCTCTAGTTCACTCTGAAATATTTTGAATAGAATTGTTAATTGAGTAATTCATGCTTTTAATTGATTTCTTATTATTACATATATATTTGATCATTTCACAATCAAACACATTAATATTAACTTCACATATGTTATGTTCTGCATTTGATGATAAGTGTAAAGATTCTGATAGTCTATAAGAAGTAATAATCTGTTGCAGGTTTTACACACAGACACGTAAAATTCTTATTTGTAATTGCATCTCTACTGCCCTCATTAAAAAGAAACAAAAAGTAGAAAATATGTGATTTACTTCAAATGATATTAGTTTACGCATAAACATCAATGTTTAACTATTCACATAATTCAAATTAAGTTGTTCATATCTAAGCATATTTTCAGTTTTCTTCACAATAATTTATTAGTGAGTAGTTCAATAAAATAAAACGAAAGCGAGGGATGTAACAAACACTCTTCAATGAGAAGGAAACTAAAATATTAAATTTCAGAAACTGATGTGAGGGAGAGAAAATAATATTTAGAAATCATTAAATCAAACATTTAATGATGCATGAATAGATAGATGACACGATTTTACATTTATATTTGTTTCTCTCTAATTACGACCTGAATTATTGGAGAAATAACTTACATCCTTTAGTAAAAAGTTTAAATAAAACGATCGATGCGAAAATGTCGTACGATAAAAGCATGTTTGATATATTTGCTGCCAAAACAAAGAGATAGTTGATTGTCATTGTTCTTATCATTTGAACTGTTAGCTTCAACACAGTGATGTCTAATTTGTAGAATATATTCCAGTATTAAATTCATTGATGAATTATCTCATTTCCATTCAATGAGAAATGATTCCTTTGAAATACTCGTTAGTATTGTTTGTGCTGATTTTACCGCTTTAAGTCACATAATAGCGTTTGTATTGTAAGTTAGCTTGAATGCTTATCTGTCTAAAATGTAATGCATTCTATGGAACAATAATCTCAGAAAGAAAAAAGTTAAATCAGATATATAAAACTGACAGCGCATTAATAATTTACATACTAATACCAAATGAATATAATTTTCTGTACATACAAGCAAGGAAATAGTAATAATAATAATAATAATAATAATAATAATAATAATAATAATAATAATAATAATAATAATAATAATAATAATGATAATAATCCTATGGGATATGATGATCCGTGTGAAGAAACCCCAGAAGTATTCACCGAAAATGTTACTGCAAAATCCTGTGGGATATAATGATCTAGTGCGAACACCTAACTAGACATTGGAAACTGGACGTTGTGGTAAGTAAAAAGGAAATAACATATATGATTATCGACTTAGCCTACCCCGGTGACAAGGGGATCGATGTGAAAGAAACAAAAATGAAGTACAACTATTTAAATTGGAAAATATGAATGTTGTGGTCACTGAAGAGAGTAAAGGCGATACCAATAGTAATTGGTGCACTTGGAATCAGTAGCACTCAGCTACAATCACGGCTGAAAAAGATCGTGCAAGTGTAAAAGGAGAACACCTACAAAAATCAGCATTGCTTGGAACTGCAAGAACTCTTCGCAGGGTTGTTGAAGCATGACCAGTAAATAAGGGTTAGCTTAGCCTGCTGGCTTTCCATCATACCCAGGAAAATAAGCTGTGAGATTTCATATAATAATAATAATAATGATGATGATGATGATGATGATGATGATGATGATAATAATAATAATAATAATAATAATAATAATAATAATAATAATAATAATACTATTATTATTATTATTATTATTATTATTATTATTATTATTATTATTATTATTATTATTATTATTATTATTATTATTATTATTATTATTATTATT
>NC_068985.1:58060273-58069255 GCF_001194135.2 Octopus bimaculoides | reverse complement strand
ATTATTATTATTATTATTATTATTAATGATGGCATTAATGATAATAATAATAATAATAATAATAATAATAATAATAATAATAATAATAATAATAATAATAATAATAATGTTGATGATGATGATGATATCTGCTTTGAATTATAGACAATTAACGTTTACGGCTGTAAAGATCAATTAATGATCAATAAAACCACAATTGAAGACAACCGCAGAAAGAAGAAAGGCCTCAGTATGGCCCGGATCCGCTACCGAAAAGCTTTTGCTAGTGTTCCCCACACGTGGATCCTCGAAACACTAGCCAAAAACAAGGTAGCACCAATAATTATAAAATACATAAGACACTCTATGAATAAATGGCAGACAGTGCTACAGCTCCAAACAAAATAGGACCTCATGAAAACCAAAGCTATCCCCATTAGAAGAGGAATATTCTAGGGAGATACGCTCTCTCCACTCCTGTTCTGCTTGGCACTGACACCTTTATCTGACATGCTAAATAGAACTGGATGCGGATACAAATATTACGGCAGAACAATCAGCCACCTTTTATATATGGATGACCTAAAACTATACGCTACAAATGATAAACAGCTGGAAACACTACTTCAGACAGTACATGGTTTTACCAAAGAAATAGATATAAAATTTGGATTAGAAAAATGTGCCAAAGCAACCCTGAAAAGAGGAAAACTAGTTAAAAGTAGCAACATCACACTAGATAAGGACAATAAAATAAGAGAATTAGACCAATGCCAGACATACAAATATTTAGGAATCAATGAACTAGATACGATACAACACACACAAATGAAAGAGATAATATAATAAAGAAAGAATACTATAGACAAAGTAGATCAATACTGAAAACAGAGCTCAATGTTAAAAACAAGATAATAGGCATTAACACTTTAGCTGTCCCAGTTATAAGTTACAGCTACAATAACTGGACGCTAAATGAACTAACTAAAATAGACAGGAAAAGAAGAAAAATAATGACATGATATAGGATTCACCACCCTCAATCTAACAAAGAATGGCTATATATATATATACAACGTACAGAAGGTGTTAGATGCCTTATACAGCTGTAAAACTATTATAAAATAACCACCATAGGACTTCAAAAATATCTACTTCAGAAGCAATGAAAACTAATACAAATAGCCACAAAACATGAGCAAAACAAAAAACTGTTTTCAGTATTTAAGGAAGCTGATACCGTACAGGGAAGACTTTGCACACTCCCAATAGCAGAAAAGTACATACAATGCTGCACACATCCCAGCAACAGGGAGATGTAGCAGGTGACTCAGTGGAAATTTGCCTCAATCTAAAAATATTGAACAGTTATATATTAAACAATAATAATAATGGATAACCTCAAACTTTATGGTAAAGATGAATCCCAAGTCAGTTCCCTCGCTGATACGAAGTATACTTTCAGTGATGATATCAGAATGCAGTTCGGACTGAAAAAGTGTGGTGTGTTGGTCTTGAAGAGAGGCAAAATCAAATGTATGGACGGGCTACCGATAACCTCGGGGTAGGTTACGAAGCGAAAAGAAGAGACGAGCTACAAGTACATAGGGATATTGAAAATGGAGAAATTGATGGAGAAATAAATGACACAAAAATTTCAGGTGGAGTACTTGCGCAGATTGAGACTGAACCTTAAATCGAAATTAAACGGATGGAATAAGATTGAAGCTGCCAACACCTGGGCTGTTAGACTACTTAGATATGGGGCAGGGGTAATCGCATGGGCAATAGACGAATTAAACAGCTAAAATAGAAAGAAAAGAAAGTTGCTTGATATGGGATACTCCACCCAAAAAGGACACAGACAGACTGTATGTACCAAGAAAAAGAGGGGGAAGTTGATTGATTTGATCCGATTACAGCATTAGCGAAGACGAAAACAACATAGCATGGTATGTGAAAATGCCAAAGAACAACTATTATTGGAAATAAAAGGCCAGGCTTTTATAGGACGGAAGATCGCAAAGATAAAGCACTGTACAAGAACTTGAGAATGAATGAAACTGAAAATAGGCGGATAAAGAAAAGAATGCATGGGCAATTTCTTAAGGATGTTGAAGATAGGACAGTCAGAGAAAAAAGATGGCTATGGAGGACTAAAAGTGATTTAAAAGTGGAATCGGAGGCTCTAATCTGTGCTACCCAAAAGCAAGCATTAAGAACGAAGTACATCAAATGCAGGATAGATAATACATCAGAAAGTGATAAGTGCAGAATTTGTCGACAAGATGGTGAAACCGTATGGCAATAATGTTGGAGCACTTGCAGGAAACATCATTGCTTGGAACCGCTCGATCGTTCTTGATGGTGCGCGAAAAATAAAGGGGATGTTACCATAATGCACTGGTAGTGAGCAGCTGACACGGTAGTACGCCTTCAGTGTTAGAAGCTGTGCAAAGACAATAAAATAATGATAATAATAATAATGATAAATGGCGGTGCCCCAGCATGGCCAAAGCTCATCAGCTGAAACTAAATAAAAATGAAAAAAATAATGATAATAATAATAAATGCCCGGATGCAGTACCAGGCTTTGGCTTTCGTGGCTTCTGACCTTAATTGATTGGAAGTCTTATCACGTAGATTGTTTTGTCTTGGTATGAAAAATGGCTACAGCAAATATTCTGCTTAATAACACAGATTTGTTTGTCATTTGTTTGACCTTAACTAGTTGAGCATATCCCTTGATGGCTGACGATATATGCATCTCTGATCATGAACAGAAGTATTGGGGGAACATCATAGCCATGTGTTGAGAGGAATTCTTTGGGGTTTGAATAATTCACCTTTGGAGACATTGGTGTTTTGCTCAACATCCTTAAACAAACTTTATTCAGGGACTTTTTGAGCGACATGAAGAAATGTGTGACTGGCTCCACCTGCGAGGTCATGCGCTGTTTATCTTGATATGAGATCACCATGTCGCCCAAATATGGTTGTGATGCATGTGCCTGGTGTACCCTTATCAGACGGGTAGTCATGATGGGTATAATAGGCTTCGTATATTTTACCCCAGTGTCACTTTGATGGCATGCACTGCTCTCTGACTCAATAATAATAATAATAATAATAATAATAATAATAATAATAATAATAATGATAATAATAATAATAATGCTGACAACAACGAGAACAACAACAACAACAACAGCAATGATATTAATAGTAAAGACCAACACGTGGAGGTAACTAAGGAAAGGTGATCCGAAAGGATGCAGAAAGAGATTAATATGCAGCGGCCAGGAACAAGCTTCGAGAACTAATAGTTCCAAATAAATAACAGGATGAATCGTCCGTTTGGTATGATGTGTGGGAGGGAAAACGAAACTATATCACACGTTGTACAGTGTGTGTAATAAAGTGGCCCAACAGGTACACAAAAGGAGACACGATAACGTGGCTAAATTTTTTCACCGGAGATCGTGAGCAGCACAGTCTTGGAAGAACACGGAAACTATTGGAACGTGAACTAGAAGACATCAATTAAAATCATAAATATAAGAATTTGGGTGATTTTGCAATCCAATTTAACTCTCTAATAGATGTCCGAGGACCAGACATTGCTTCAAAAATCAAAAAATTATAGATATTGCCTTGCTTGGAACCGCCCGCGTTGGTGATAAAAAGCTGGAGAAAGTGGAAAAATACAAATTACTACAAGACGAAATTAGTTGTAGGCGCATTCAGAGCACTAACAATCAAGTTCAAGAATTATGTTGGAGAAATTGGAATTAGCATGTAGATAGAGCATGCTCAAAAAACTACTCTTTTGGGAACAGTGAAGATTTTGAGATTAGTGATGGCGTGATGAGTATCTTCCATGATACTTAACACCTAGGGACTAAGTTTTATAATTCGTGGAAAGAGATCCTGGGAGACACTGTGATGTCTTTAACAAAAAGTTGCTGTCCGCTGTCACTGAAATAACCGGAACGATGTAGATCGAGAGCACTCAGAAGCAAAATAGAATAATAAGCATTATTATTATTATTTCTACTCTAGGTAAAAGGCCTTGAAAATCTTTGGAGGAAGATGGCTAGTCAATTACATTGGCCCCAGTGCGTAACTGGTACATATTTCATCGACCCCGAAAGGATGAAAAGTAAAGTCGACCTCGGCGGAATTTGAACTCAGAACATAGCGGCAGACAAAATACCGGTTAGCCTTTCGCCACCTCGCCGCTACATGATGATGATGATAATAATAATAATAATAATAATAATAATAATAATAATAATAATAATAATAATAATATACCTATGTACATTTTATTATTTGAGATAGTTATAAACTTCTCCAGCTCCAGATTTGTAATGTAGGAAACATTTCTTTAGAGAATTGATCTACATAAATTCTGCAGGCCTAGACTCTGGGACGTTGACTAACCTGCTTCATTAGTACTCTGCAAAGTAGTGAATTACTACTTTGGAGGCATTTATATTTAATTAGAATAAGTTCTTTCAAATATTTCATCTTCAAATTAATTAGGAACGTTTAAACATTTTTAATGTGTCTATCACTTTGATATATTAATTATCATACAACGTATTCTTTAATTAAATTTAATCATTTGAAATTTCAAGTAGATATTGTAATGTCTATATGGCTTGTCTCAAAACTCTTACGCAAAATATATTAGTCTCTTGGAGTAAAACTTTTCATTTATATGCAACTGATTTATCATTCTTGCGACACAGAGAATTCCATAAATTCTCCGTTGATTCACAATAACTTAGCAATCTTATACGTGTCAATGTATCACACCCAAATTAGCTATTACTGATTTTTGGCGTATTAGAGTTTGAAGAGACTTTAGGAAGTATTCAATGAGTGTACTTTATTAATTCCTTATAAATCTCCAACAGAAATTAATGAAAGTTACGAAACTGTATTCCTTTCCAGAAAACTACCTTTTCAAATGTTGTACATAAAATAATTTAGGAGAAAAAGAATTTGGTTATTAACTAGAACAGAACGATGTCAGTTTATATTACACCCTATCCTTCTCTTAATTTCTACCACTCTCACTCTCTCTTATGTATATGTATATATATATATATATATATATATATATATATAACATGAGAGGTCTTGGTATCTAGAGAACACAAAAGGTAGGTAAGGCTATGTAAGTGCAACGGAAGGACCACTGTTAGACTCCCCGTTCGATAATAGTATGATTGAGGAGTGTAATGCGTGTCATGCGTGAACGTGTATATGTTAAATAAAATGAGACAGCAAAACCAAGGGAGTGAGAAATTTGTAGAAATTTCACTCTGCCTTGATTTTTATTTAACACACACACACACACACACACACACACAAACATATACATACATATATTTATATATGTGTGTGTGTGAGGTATATATATATATATATATATATATATAACTTACACACACACACACACACATACACGCACACACACACACACATATATATATAGTTATCACCAAGCTAACATGCCAGTCCAGAAAAATAGGACGAATGCTGCCGTTGATTAGCTCCAAGAGGCCTTGCCACATAGCTAGCTAGAAGCGATGCCAGCTTGCAGCAAATCAACGGCGGTATTCGCCCTTTTTTTTCTGGATCACCACATTAGCTTGGCGATAACTATTAATAACCAGTATTGCTGCCGTTGTCTCCTTTAGGGCGGTTTAGAAGTAATAATGTTTCTATTATATATATATATAAAGCATAAATAATGGGCATTATATTTTGTTTTATTTGTGGTTTGTAGACTTTCTGCTACTTCTGATATGCATTGTGGGTGTGTTCATCAATTGAAAATAATGATGGGCCCTTAAAAACGCTATAGTCTTCGGAGTCCATCATATCAAGATATCAAAAAATTGAAGAGAAAAGAAAATAGAAGAGAAAAATATAGGCAACAATAGGCCAAGGCTGATGGCCTGAAAAGGGCGATTTAGTTTCATGTAGATACAATGAATAATTTCCCCCCTCTCCTTCCTTTCTTGTCTTGATTCTTTTCTTCCGCTCTTTTTATTTTCACTTCTGTTTTTTCTTCTCTACTCTTTCCTTATCTTTTTATATTTTGGCACTTAATGTACTGGACTGCGAAGACGATAACATTGTTAACGGTCGTTCATTGTTTTTAATCGTTGTGTAAACAGAACCACGAACGCACCCAAAATGTATATCAGAAACTGCAGTAAGTCTACTTTGCCCAAATAAATAAATGCATAACCATAGATTTAAAAACTGATTGGCGACGGAGCCTCACTTCGAAATTCGTCCTACGATTACCTGGCGTTCAATACAAATCATACAAGATTTTTGTTAGCCTGGTGGCATTTTTATAAGCAGTGAGCCATGTCGCTTTTTATACAGCCTGATAATCATTTACAAATAACTCTTTATGTAGACACATAGATAGATAGATAGATAGATAGATAGATAGATAGATAGATAGATAGATAGATGTGCACTGCAATTAATCGCCATGTCTAGCAGGATCAGCGGGTGAGGTAATTGTTAGAACAAGAACTAATTAAAGAAAGCATGTTACAGGCTGCCATGTCATACTCGATGAGCAGTGACAGCTATATATATGCCTGCATATCTGTACATACTCAATCACACACACACAAACACACACACACATATATATGGTGACCGGTAATTTGACTTCTGCTAATTTCACTCGCGGTATTTTGACTCCGGTAATTTAGCGCCCGGTAATTCGACTACCAGTCAATTTCACTCGCGATATCAGAAAAATACAAAACGTTGAATAAAGATAGAATAAAATGTACAGTGAAAGATAAAAATATTACTAAAAGCTTCAATGATAATGAAGATTATGAGCTCGTAAAAATTCCGTCTTATTTTCGAGACTATATCGCTCAATAATTATCTGTAGTTGTTTGTTTATATCTATATACTTTTTGGTGGCTCCCAGATCACACCTCGATTAAATTCAACCTTTCTCATTTGTGCCAAGTGTTCTTCCTTTTGCAATACTGTAATTAATTTCCATATATCCGCATGTGTGTAAGTTAAAGAATGTTTAGTGCGTTGTGATATCCCTCTAAATGCTTATTTGTGTGAGGCGAATCCGATTCTGTTCTAAAGCAGACATTCCGACTATCAATGGGAAAGGAAGACATTTTTCATTGTCTAATTCTTCTACCTCGCACGTATCCTGTGTACGATAAGTCGAAGTAGGGCACAAGTTCTTGCGGAAGATTATCGTCATCTACCGGATCATCATCGTGAAGAACAGCCAGCTCTGAGAATCATCTGATGTTAATGCTAAACTCATTATCATGATGGTATCTTTCCTTAAAGCCAAAATCACATACTTTTCTGTACATATTTTGAGATAGATTAAAAAGACTACAGGAGATGGAAGCACTAGGAAACACAGATGAAATGCTATTAATGTGAACTTTTTCAAAATCCATCATAACTTTCAGGGCTCAGTCCTTGACGTAATTCATTTAGCGTATTAAAAAGTCGAGCATAAGTCTCTTCATTTTTGTTTGGAAATAAATCAAACAATTACAGAACACTGAATGAACCCACTTGAATATGAAGCTTGTACGACTGATAAAATACGGTTGAGGAGCAGTTAAAAGATCCATCCCCTGCCCAGTGTTTTACATTCACTAATTCATCAAGTTCTTATCAGTTGCAAACACAAGTAATCTGTCTACATCAGTTTCACCACTATCAAATTGCAAGAAAATTTCGCTATCAAAGAACTTGCATTCATTGATTATCTCATAACCAAATCGGCTCTGTGAGATTGGAGCGGCATTTACTTATGCTTGATGCCTCTTCTTTATATTGCGACTTACAGCCGAATAAGAAGGCATGTGAGCCATTTCATTTTCATCAAGTTTTTCACAAGCAGTCGCAATTAATGAACGAGAAGATTCATGGAAAGCAGCTGCTAGTGCCCTTAGGTCCGCTAAAGTTTTGCAAACTTGGGGGTTTTAAGCACACGAACTATAATGATGTTCACCAATGTGCTTAAATATGGTACAATCTTCATTGTGTGTCATGATTGGACTCGAGCATTACAGGACTTAATTTCGTATTACCAGAAATTCTTAGATCAATCGGCATTTTGTTTCTGGGCTTCATATATGTAATTCATGCCATCCACAAGTTTCTTCCTTCCGCGGATTCTGTTCAAAACGTCAGGCATGGTGTACATATATTTTCTTTTAAGTAACTTTTATATCGTTGCATATTAGATAAATAATTTAACGAAGTATCTAGACGAATGCACGAGGCTTACTGTTATACGAAGTTACACGGCTCACAGTATAATGCTTACCATTCAACTCCTGATAAGTCGACAGTTCGTTATTTATAGTAAATGTGACAGTCGACTTTTAATCATATGGGGGTGGTTGAAATCCTTCCACAACAGTAACAAATGAGGCCGGGGTGTATCACGAGTAAACCTATAAACTCTTCAAATAAAACATACCAATGGATGACTGAAAGATACTTTCAGTTAACTAAATTATTCAGTAAATTATCATCATCATCAATAACAACAACAACAAGGAACCAACACTCGTTAACACACCTCAATCCCACTCCAGACACACCCAAATATCTTATATATAGAATCCCACAGCACAACTCAACCTGATATCAGTTTGACAATCACCACCGAAGAATGTGACAAAGTTGTCCAGAAACCTTAGCACTGGGGAAGGATTTCAACCACCCCCATATGATTAAAAGTCGACTGTCACATTTACTATAAATAACGAACTGTCGACTTATCAGGAGTTGAATGGTAAGCGTTATACTGTGAGCCGTGTAACTTCGTATAACAGTAAGCCTCGTGCATTCGTCTAGATACTTCGTAAAAGCCAAACTGTAAAATTATATTATCAAAAAGTTAAATTGATTATAACTACCAGGGAAGTCATTATTTTCCTTTTTCTAATATAT
>NC_068985.1:58059413-58059867 GCF_001194135.2 Octopus bimaculoides | reverse complement strand
TATATATATATATATATGTATATAAACACTTCTAGACCGCTTCTGTTCGCATCTCACGAGGCATTGGTCACACGAATTTACAATGGAAAACACCTCCTCAAATTTCTTCTTATAAGAATCGAACGTGCGATTCAGTGATTACCAAACGAACCTCTGTGTGTTGTTGAATACAAACACTTAGATAAATATATCTGATTGTGCAAGCAATATCATCCAGTTCTATTAGATTCCACTGTATTATTAAACTTCTATTTTCTAAAATCTCCATCAAATTCAAAGTAGCATAATTGAGAGGCAGAACGTGTTAAGTACACGTGCAGTACTATTCTACCTTGGTCTCATCTTGTTAACCTCACATTAAACTATTGTAATATGACACGCATCAGTAGCATTGCAATTTCAAATGATGGACCAGACTGTTGAAATCAACCTGTTGCTGTTAATTTTCTCTCTC
>NC_068985.1:58054588-58059096 GCF_001194135.2 Octopus bimaculoides | reverse complement strand
TATATATATATATATATATCCATCTGTAATTTTAACCTACAATCTGTCTAAACTATTTTTCTATTTTTTATTATCCATCAACAATCCCAAAACGAAGCATGCTGCGAGAAATGAAAAGATAACAAAACATCGTATTCGTTGACGGTTTTACATTGAATCATAAAGGTTGAGAATTCAAAAAACATTCCCAGTCTTGCAAACATTGATATTCTTTCGAAACTCATTTACTTATAATTTTCCAAACATACTCAGAATTGCAATGGGTGGGAAGTAACATTTGAATTAAATATATTGCATTTAGCACACATGGCTTCTAAATGTTCTTTGTGTTTCTTATTGCCATGTATAAGCCATTTCAGAGGCACATTGAAATACTAAAGGATTATGAATCCAAATGTGTGTAGAAACATGTGTTTGAATAAATCCCACTGAAGTAAAAGAAGAACTGTCTTTAACTGTGCTGTATAAGTTTATATAGAACAATTGTATATTTGTTATGAATTATCTTGATAGAAATCACAGCATAAATCTAATTCACATAGTAATAGTTTCAAATAAATAGCGACTCGCAGTGGAATATATCCTGTGAAATAGTATAATATCGTTGTTTTAATTATCTCTACTTGTATATCGATATCCCTTTCCGACATTATATTGATCATTGCCATAAATTAAATTAAATTTCCAGAGCGAATAGACACGAAATAGCCCCTCGACGTCGTCTCCATAACAAAAAATAAAAGAAAAACAAGACTGAATATTTAAAAATATCATACATTATCTTTCATATCCATATCGTAACAGCTGCCTTGATTTGTCTGTAAAACAGTTGGAAATGTTTACCAAATGACAATAACCACTAGAGTTTTACCTTTATTATATCCTTTCGTTCCACTGCAGAATATGTTATTAACCTCACTTAAACATCATTAATCAAAGATGTCTTTATACATTATAGATTATAGATTATCTGTAGACAATATATATTTTTATACATAAGTTCATCATCGTATACAAGAGGATTTGAATATTATCATCTGAACCAAAGGATTATGTCATTGTCCTCAGAATAAAACGTCATGTTAAATTAACTTTTTTCAAGTACAACCACATAGATTACATTCTCCTGTTTTGCAAGAGAAAATGTCACTAGGTAACATTGTTTCTGAGTGCTATGTGAGTGGAAAACTGTGGATTGTTTATGACCAGATCGGAAAACGTTCAGATAATATTGTATTTTCTGTGGGTTGTTGAGAGTGAACAAATCAACAATTATACAAACATGCATAAATATGATACAGCATTTTGACGGAACAGACAGTGCCGTTATTAGACGCAGACAATTTCAATGAATTTTATGGATGTCTGTTCCATACATACTCCAGTAAATGCTACATAATTTGATATTTCATTCTTCAAATTTAACACAGTGTAAATATATAACAATGATATAATACAGGATATTTCCAGGGAATTAACACAGGACATGATTGCAATATTTGTCACCCATCCTGGTTGACTTCTTCATCACTTTGAAGCTGTGATGATAAGTGGTCCGATATACAATCATATACATTAAGGCGGTGCTCCAGCATGGCTGTAATCACATGACTGAAACAAGCTAAAGAAAAAATGCATCATGCATGCATATATGTGTGTGTGTGATGAGAGAGAGTCTGTAGTTATGCGTACTTATATTAGTCTGTGTGTATGTGCACGCGCACGTGTGTGTGTGTGTGTTTGTGAATGTGCGTGTGTTTGTGCCTGTGTGTGTGTGTTGGCTTGTGTATCAAGTTTCCAGCATCTAAATTGCATGACTTGTTTTTGCTGTAACTCTCAGGTTCGTATACTTACTTTATCCGTTCGCTGCACACACCAGCTTCTTTACCATATACATATTTCTTGGTGCCAAATAAGAATGATGAAAACGAAACATTTATTTCTGTATGCATACGTATATAGTTCAGCCAGCCGTTATACACAAATAAGTATAAGGTTTATTAGCTTCTTTGCACCATCTCGATAATATTATGATTCAAGCCTATATATGTTGTTTGTATAACAAATTATTTTACATTTTAATGTATCTGTGAAAAGCATGAAAATCATCGATTCATTTCCTCATCGTTCTTTTCAATTTCTCATCTTCATATTTATCTACATTTACTGACCCAAATACTAATTAGCAAAAATTATATCAATAATTCTAATGTTATTTATTCATTAATTTTAGAGATAATATATATTTCATGTTCACTATTGATTAAAAGTAATGTTTGATCAACGTTCTACTATTGAGGTTTAATCTATAATCCATTCTTTGTCTAGTACCAATGACCTTTCTCTCACAACGACTTTGGTTTCCCACTTCAATTAAAACTTAAAATATAGTAAGTAATCATATCCAATATTTATCTTAATTAAATCGCTACTTGATTTAAATAAAACATATTGAATTGTTACACACCAGTGTCTGCACATGTTTTCATATCATCCAATGTGCCTTTGCGCTTGCTAAGATGATAGGGAGTGATTTAAAAGGCTACTATATAAATACTTTGTTGACTCCCAGTAGCTCTCAACACCGAATGATGCATACGCATGTGTATACACACATACGCATACTCACACACACACACACACGCACGTACACACACACACACATATATATATATATCAGTTCAGGTGATTGCACAGAATCTCTTTTCTAGCCACTCATTCTTTGTCTGTTTGTTTGTGTCTGTCTGTTCATCTCTATCTTTCTCTTTCTCTTTCAGGAAATGCACATTACTAAGACTAATGTTAACTTCCTTCAATTACAAAATTTAATGACGAGACGCAATGAATTTAATTTTAAAACATTAATGACGAATGAAAAAAAATCAAAAATACCATTATACTGCTTCTATTTTTTTTTTCTGATGCATTAACATGGCGATCTGATACAATGTTTAGAGCGTCAGAAAATACATTGCGGTTCTAATTCTGGATCTTTACATTCTGAGTTCATATTCCACTGAAGTTAAATTGCCTTTCATCAACAAAGTGTCAATAAATTAATGTGCCACCCAAGAACTGGAGATGATGAACTCGACTAACACTGCTTCATGAAGACTTCTAGCACTCTGTCTAAATTAGAAACCATGATATCAGAGACACAATCAGAACTACTGACGTTGCTATATTAATAAAAACATATGCTGGATGAAACTCAGAATTCACTTGTTGATTTTCACTGTAGCTGGTAAGAATTACATCTCCTACATAACTCAGAAAAGTGTCCTTCAATACATTTATGAAAGAATATACTCCAAGGAATTTGTTTATATATTAAAATAAGACGTTATTACCACAGTTAACATTAGCTGATTAACCGTTGAATGCTAATTAGTTACAAATATAACGGTTGTGTGAATTATAATATTCTATACACAAACGTTAGACTTTGAATGCTAATTCTCATACGTACATTCACATACACACACATATATGTATATGTATGCATGTATTGTACATATACATACCCCACACACAAACTCTACCTCATACATATATGTGTGTGTGTGTGCGTGTTTTGTATATATGTATAATGTATGTTTATTGACTTAAAACACTTCATATCATTTGTTAGATGAACTAAAATACCAATAATTTTAACAAAATATTAAAAGTAAACACTAAAATAAATTATACGTTGTATTAAATTAGTGTAATTTAGAAAACCAGCTTCATTGCAAAATTAACATTAATTTTTATCAAAGCGAATAATAATTATCATATCAATACTAAATATTGATTTCATATTTTATGGTCACTAATTTTATATATCTATGTAAGAAAAAAAAATCTTTTACAACTTTCGTTAGTGTTTGTAAGCATTTTACAACATAGATCACAAAAATCGCGGCGGTGAGACAGACACGATTTGCAGTACATTTAATACTGTTTGCGACAATTGAAATTCAGTTGATTATTCGAATACCATGCAATTTTTCTGTGGCACAGGAATACTTTAATGAGTGACGAGAAATCTTTGTCGTTTTATCAAATTAAATCACTGTAATATTGAACAAGTCATTAAGTTAAGATTTGAAATGCCAATCAAGTAAATGGAGTTAACTTTTACTTTAATTCTTATATAGATTTGTATCATCAGTAATTAAGTAACCAGTGCTGTTAACTTCCACAAGTTAAATATTGAATAGCAAATAATAATAATAATAATAATAATAATAATAATGATTTCAAATTTTTGCCACAAAGGCAGCTTAGTGGAGGGGATTAAGTCGATTACATCGATCCTACTGGGTAACTGGTAACTATTTATTGACTCCAAAAGGATGAAAAGCAAAGTCGACCTCGGCAGAATTTGAACTCAGAACGAAGCGACGGGCTAAATTCCGCTAAGCACATCGCCCGGCGCGCTAATGATTCTGCCAGCTCGCAGCCTTACTACTACTACTACTACTGATGATGATGATGATGATGATGATGATGATGATGATGAT
>NC_068985.1:58054019-58054551 GCF_001194135.2 Octopus bimaculoides | reverse complement strand
GGTGGTGGTGGTGGTGGTGGTGGTGGTGATGATGATGGTGGTGGTGGTGGTGGTGTTGGTGGTGGTGTTGGTGGTGGTGGTGAATGCCCTGATGCAGTACCAGGCACTGGCTCTCATGGCTTCTCATTTTAACTGATTAGAAGTGTTATCATGTACATTGGTTTGTCTTGGTATAAAAGATGGGCTACGGCAAATATTCTGCTTAATACCACAGATTTGCTTGTTAGTTGTTTGCCCTTAACCAGTTGAGTATGTCCATTAGTGGCTGACGATATGTGCATCTCTGATCACAAGCAGAAGTAGTGGGGGAGCATCATAGCCATGTTTTGAGAGGAGTTCTTTGGGGTTTAAATAAATCTCTTCAGGAAACATGGGCGTTTTCTTCATCATACTTAAACTTATTTAGGGACTTTTGAGTGCCATGGGCTACTCAACCCGAAAAAAAAATCCTAACTGGGCCCCACCTTCAAGGTCATGCGCTGTTTATCTTGATATGAGATATTTTTATACAACTTGGAAATTATGCATGATT
>NC_068985.1:58050269-58053321 GCF_001194135.2 Octopus bimaculoides | reverse complement strand
TATATATAAGGGCACATGGCTTTGTGTTTACGGTGTTGCACTCTTAATAGCGATATTGTGGGTTCGAGTCCCAGACCGGGTGTTGCGTTGTGTTTTTGAACAAAGCACTTCATTTCATGTTGCTCTTCGATCACTTTGTCATCTCACACGTGGTACGCGGTGCCTCTGTACAAGTGACATCGATTTGATTGAGGAAGTGACCTTATGTGTACACAAATATTTGATCACAATAAACAAATGCTCTGTGTCGTTCTCCGGAAAGAAATTGCCGAAACCCCATACGTCGTATAAAGGAGGAAGGGTCCAGAATATATGTGTGTTACTGTGTGTGTGTGTGTGTGTGTTTGTGCGTGTGTGCCTGCGCGCGAGAGTGTTATTCCACACAGGTATATTTTATGTACTCAGAAACGTAGGTCAATTCTGGTAGTAATACGTTTACCACTGTCGTTGAATAGGCAAAAAAGCACACGACAACATCAATTCATTCTGAATATGATAGGGAAAAAAATTTAGATATGTCCATGAGTGATTTACAAATAATTGGTAAGGAACATATTCGAGGCAGCTTCCCTTATCGAGCTAGAACAACAAAAGCATGGAATGTTCAATTGATAAATTATCACCTAACTATGGAATTTTCCGATTTAAACATATTTATAATTTGTCATGAATGTCTCATATATCAACTGATATTTTATGTGTTTAAGATTGAATAACTAACTGAATGCTGGGTCTGTACTTTACGTGCAATCTAAGTCAAAGCAATCATCCAGTCTTCGAATGCAAGACGTTTCTCAGCAAAAAGCATAAATACATACTTAGTTATATGCATATGCGTGTGTGTGTGTGTGTATGCATATATATATATATATATATATATATATATATATATACGAGAGCGATAACGGATGATGGAGGTGCATATCCACGTCTTGTGTGTGACTTTTCCGTGCGTTCCTTATGGGCATACATACATACATACATACATACATACATATATACATGCATGTTTATGTGTATAAACATATGCACACTTGCATATATCTCAAGCAACATGGTTGTATTATATAAAGATAACAGGGTATCCTACTGCTTTATCTGCGATAATTCATATTCCTTGACATGGTAGATCACTACCATTTGCAAGGCTTTTAATTTTATTCATTTCAGGGACCTCCATGCATATTTGATTTTGCTGAATCTGTGAGTTGATCTTATTTTATTGTAGTTCTATTCCGAAATTGATTTTCTGAGATGTTTTTATAGCTGCTGAGATTGACTGAGTATATGAGGGTATATTGATGGAGCCGTTTTAGCTCTTGTTTCCGTGTCACTTGGACTTGTAACAACTGAAGACATGCAAACCATCCTTCTTTCAAAGAATAATTCTGTTATATAAAAGATATAGCAAAGCGTACGTACATGTATACTTGCATACAAAAATAGATGTATGTCGTCGGTTTTGACAATTTCGATTCAGTCTATCGATGAATTGAATTACCTGATCTTTGAATGACTGTGTAGGCGGTTGAAAGCCTCAGAAGGTATATAATTTTAACTTAATTCTCAATCAGAATCAGCGTGACACATTGTTTCATAATTCTTCTTTTGAATAATACGCACCATGTGACGGTTTTCTAAACATTTTCTACCCACCCAATTTCACTTACAAATTATGGGTCAATTCGACTTTATTGAATATTGCACTTGCCCAATAAAACACAACGTGAAATGGAACCTAATACCTCATTGTTTGTGAAGTAAACTTCTTAACCGTTCAATAATATGAGGTGCTATCAAACATCATCGACAGCGCAGCAAAACACCGGTCACAACTTACCTGCAACTTTTGTAATCCAGCCTGGAGGTCGATTTCCGTCAACGAATCGATGACCTCCTACCATTCTTTCTGGATCTCGACAACGGTGTTGAAACGGTGACCCTTGAGCTGTCTTTCATCTTGGGGAAGAGATGGAAGTCTGCAGGTCCTAAATCAGATGAATAGGGTGGGTGCAGTAGCGATACCACATTGTTTTTGTCGAGAAACTCACGAGTGAGGAGAACGCGGTGACAGGGTGCATTGAGGCCGTGAAGATCCCAAACCTTTTGCGTTCCACTGAACCGGTCGCTTTCGGTGACTGTCCTCCCTGAAACACTTCAAAACATCGCAATGGTACTCTCGATTGACGGTCTGTCCCTGGGAGATGAATGCTCGATGAATACTATCGAGGATATGTCTAAAACAATTATAGGCATTCTGTTCATTGGGCTGCGGGTCTGTCGTTACTTTTCATTTGTGGAGATGGGCGTCTCTTCCATTGTAACGACAGCTGCTTCGTCACAGGATCCTACCCGTAGACCCAACTCCCGTCACCTATGTTGATCCTCGACATGAAGGGTGAGTCATCAGCGGCAAGCTCACGAATATCTTGACAGACTGTGATGCGATGTTCCTTCTGATCAGTGGTCAGCAGGAGCGGGAGAAACTTGACAGAAACATGCTGCATGTTCAATTCAGACGTTCAGATTGCCTACACAGTCCCATACGACAGACACACAACATCAGCAATGTCGTTGATTGTCCTCCGACGATCCTCGTGTACAAGCTTTACTACACATTTCTGAGAGTGACGCTCGTGTCTAGTCTTGGATAAGTGACCGAGAGAATAAGTATAAGGTATGGAAAGAATAAGTCCTGAGGTAGATTTCTTCAACTAACGATGGTGCTCCAGCATGGCCGCAATCGAATGACTGACACAAAAGAATAAAGGAATTCATTCTACATAGTTTCCAGCTACCAGATTCAAATTCACATACAATGTATTGATGTATCAATGTATTGATCGGTAACAGTGCACCGAGCTGTGCAGTGGGATTGAACCCAAAACCATATCATTAAAAACTAGTTTCTTCAACACGGCCATTCTTGTTCTATATGTAAATATACAGTCATAAATACACACGTACACACAAACACGCACACACAAGCACACACACACACACACACACACACACACATATATATATATATATATATATATATATATATATA
>NC_068985.1:58047010-58049799 GCF_001194135.2 Octopus bimaculoides | reverse complement strand
ATATATATATATATATATATATATATATATATATATATATATATACACACACACACACACATATACATACATACGTGTGCGTGATATTATGTATACATTTATGTAAATATGTATGTATGTCAGTGTTTATAAACATACACACACGCACGCACACAGTCGCGAAGAAGAAGAGATAGAAGGAGAGAAACAGGCAGAAAAAAGAGAGTAAGAAAGAGAGACAGACAGAGAACACTTACACACACAATAGTTCGAGATATGTATCTAGTGATATTTAAACGACCACTGCTAATATAAATACTTTATATATATAATGTAAATGGTTTAATTTTACTCGTCAATATATTTACCCTAATGTAATGGAAACAGAGAGTGTTTATTACCTGTGAAGAAGTCGAAATTAGAGAATATGTTTCCATTAAAGCAACTTCTAAATTTAACGAGGTGGATAACAGCCCTGTTTTCGGAGTGCTCACAAGGGAATTCATTCGTTGATTGATCTGTTCAAACAAATAGTTATAGCTCGCATAAGATATATGCAAGAACCTACGTCTAAGAGACGCCTCGTAATTGCATTGATCCTGCTAAGAAATTAATGTTCATAGATATGCGAAGACACAAGCGAACAAACTTACATACTTTAATACAAACTCATAACTCAGCGTGTTTTTGTGTGTAAGTGTGAGTGTGTGCGTGTGAGTATGTGCGCGCGTGCATATGTGTGTGCGCATGTGCATGTGTGTGTTGGGGAGAGAGTGAGAAATTGTGTGTGGGTGTGTGTAATTAGGGAACCTTTACAATGCAGCAATACAATCAGATATGTACTATATACTTACAGGTGTGTGACTTCCGTAAAATTACGTTTTTAACAACACATCAACTTAATACATTCTGGTTTAAAACTATTTACAAAATAAATACCGTATATTTCTACTTTCTTTATTTTTGTGATAGACTTCCATTAATCAACGAATTTACTCTGACAATGTATGTACTTTTATGAAAATTAAACAAGCTAATTTAGTTCTGAACAGCCTATAAAGACCTTTCTCTGTACCATAATAGCCCGGATAATTATCATCTGATCGGTTGGTTGGTTATCCAATTACACTTTATATTGCGAGAGGTGTAATAAGTACATTAAAGAAGAGATACGAAGGGAATTAACATATGAGATGCAGGACGAGTGTGCATTCGACGTTTGTTGACAGGTAATGATTGAAGTGACACCAACACGTTGAGAAAATATTACACACGAAGAGGGCATAGTGGAGTAAATGTCTGAGTTATGGGCGAAGCTGCACAAATCAGAAATTTGTCTTATATAATAATATTTTGCTGTAATAAATGTTTTACTTTGCTAAATTAGTGTTCTTTCATCATTTCTTTAGAAGCACTAGACAATTTTTTTAAGTAAAATTATTATAATTCTGTCTATGCCACATATCTTAATATTATTCGTGGTGGTGAAAGTATAGTTTCACAGTTATTGTTGTATTAGGGTAATACTATATGCAAATAATTATATGCAGATAATATTTGCAAAGTGGCCACGAATGACTAAAAGTGCTACAAAACACTGCAACCATTGGAACTGAAAGAATGTTTTTCTCCGGATAAATTAATGAAAATTAAACTTTAGCAATTGTATCTTTTCTGAAATTGATATCGCATTCGTGTCTACAGCAAAAGCGAAGACACTTCGATTTAACTTACATAACAATTTCAAATATCACCGCATTGTTTATCTATTGACATAGACTCCCTGCCAATAGTTGCAATTCAATAGGTCAATTTAGTTCATCTTTGCGGTCAATAATATAAAATGCCTGTAAAAACATTCCTTATATGGATAATAAAATATCTATATGCCATTAGTAAATGTGGTTAGCAATCAGGTTGATCTCTTACGTCGAAGAGTGAAAGATCATTTGTATTATAGATGGAGTGAGTATACAATGAACGCTCGTTCAATATTCCAACCAGCTATTTCGAAGATGACGCCACCAAAAATGAAAAATACCGTTTGGACGATAATTGACAGAAGAGTAAGAACATGTATAGTGTGTGAATTTTTCGTTTGTTCCTTGTCGGGCTTTTGAAGCTTGTCATTTAATGAAAGGCCTCGCGCATATCATCTCCTTTTCATTCGCATAGCCGTTATTTCGTTTCTATAACATATATTTTATTTTGCTTGTATAATTACATTTATACTTGTATTCGTATGTTTTCGTCAGTCATCAACGCTCGCTCAATATCCACTACAGTTCTCGCTGTTGTCACCTCTAAAAAGGAACACTATTATGGCTAAAGGCATGAAATTCTAATGTTAGTTTGGATGATATTGGTGGTAGAAAGATGCTGTTCACGACTTGTGCTTGAGTTTTCCGTTCGTTCCTTGTGATTGTGTTTAACTTTTGAAACTTATATTTGTGTATATGCATACACACACGCGCGCACACACACACACACACACACACATATGCCATTGTAATCGAGAAACCGGCCCATAATCCTTGCTAGGCTTTAAAAGGGCGCATTTATTTATTTATTATATATATATATATATATGTGTGTGTGTATGTGTGTGTGTGTGTGTGTGTGCGTGTGTGTGTATAAAGAGAGAGAGACACACAGAGAGAGTGAGAGAGAGAGAGAGATACACATATAGGCGCAGGAGTAGCTGTGGGGTAAAGAGCTTCCTTACCAACCACATGCTTTCGAGTTCAGTCCCTCTGCATGGCACCTTGGGCAAGTGTCTTCTACTATAGCCTCGGGCCAACTAAAGCCTC
>NC_068985.1:58044718-58046230 GCF_001194135.2 Octopus bimaculoides | reverse complement strand
ATATATATATATATATATATGTCTCTGTGTGTGTGTGTGTGTGTGTGTGTGTGTGTGTGTGTCTGCGTGTGTGTGTGTGTGTGTGTGTGTATACATATATGATGATGATTATGATGATGATGATGGACACTCCCGTCAAAGTGCTTAATTTTACTCATGGGTCAACTTTCTTAAAAATCGGCTCATTATATTATTGTGAGTGAATTTTGAGCTTTTCTGCCTTTCACCAGTTTAATTTTAATTCTACTACATAACTCCAACCATAATCTTTACCTAAATGTCAAATTTCATCAAAACCGGATGAATTCTGTAACAGTTACAGCATAAAATATTAATCCTATGGGTAATTGCATGCAAGTAGCCTATTATTTTCTTGACATCACCTGCTCACAAGCAATTATCGAATTTTTGTCAACTCTTCATGTTGGCATCAACTAATGGACCTAAGCTGTAATCACGAATAACATTTCTACAGAATCGACAAGAATGTATCTAAGGAAATGCTTGTTTGCATTTGTGTCCTTTTCAAGCTCTATTGAATTAGATACACACGTTTACCGTCTCCTCCACCACAAAATTTATCTACATCTCAAATTTCATTAACATCGGATAATAAATATAAAAGTTACGGTCTATTGATTTTATAAATCCACTGCTCAGGTGCAATTATCGATTCTTTGTCAATGCCATATACTGACAGCAACTCACTGCAAGAGCCTCGCTCACTCAACGATTTTCATCAAAATCGGACAAAGAATGCAAAAAATAGAATGCAGGAAAAATAGCATCGTTATGGAAATTTTCATTCAAACGCCCTATTGCGCTCACAAAATTCGATGCCGACTGAGCATTATCGAAATTTTGAAAAATTACGAACTTCAATGCATGTGACCAACCTATGTGCCAAAAATCATTAAAATAGGTTGGACGGTGTGGGAGGACTTAGAGTAACCCTAAAAATACAAACAGACAACATTACACATTTATGTATACAGATGTATGTATATATATACTGTGTGTGTGTAAGTGCATATATATATATATACCACACACATACACGCACACATGTCCTAATGCTTGTGATGCATACATGCATAATTCAAGGTACGTTGATAAATGTATACAGATGGTGTGAGTGGCTCAATCACCCGTCACCTTCTCAGATAGATATCTAGAATGATTCAGTTCAATGTGAAAAATGAAAATAAATAAAAGATTTATCAAATCATAAATATTAATTTGGTATCAATATACAGGCAGATATGGAGCCTCTCAGATAGATTTTATTAGACACGCACACATATACACACAAATAATTGTATATTTACATGTGTGTATCTATTTATCTAACTACACAAACAGATACATAGACATAGATAGCTATATAGTTAGATAGATAGCAATATACATATACACGTATATGTATATACAAATGTAAGCAAGCATCTCTCTCTCTATCTATCTATCTATCTATCTATCTATATATATATATATATATATATATATATATAT
>NC_068985.1:58040342-58044563 GCF_001194135.2 Octopus bimaculoides | reverse complement strand
AGTAAGTTTGCATGTGAATGTTTGTATGTGGGTGGAGAGAGAGAAAGAGAGAGAAAGAAATTGAGAGAGAGAAAGAAAGATAGAAAAAAGAGAGAGGACAAGAAGAGGGAGAGAGAGAAAGAGAAAGTGAGAAACAAAGAATTTGCTAGCAATAAAATACAACGAAATTATAAAAAAAAAACCGTAATACATAGTCATAAATGTAACGACGACTCTTTTCCAGAAACTTCCCATTTCACAGTATCAGTCAAGTTTCGCTTCATTGAAAGCTTTTCACAGTCTGCTAAGCTTTACACTGCATACGTTGATCACACGCACATTCTTGGATTTAGTCTTGTAACCTACATTCCACTCACATAACCTATATTCAGTGTCTTTCATGACATTCGACACAGGAAGCACCATAAACTATATACCTCGATATAAATCAATACTACTTCAAATATCGATACATATTTCAGTTGACAATTTGCGCTTCATATAAAAAAAAATCATAAGGAAAAAAATTGCAATGCATGAATTAAGCATACGTTGAATTGCTATAATATTCTTGTATGTACTTGCATCGTTATTATTATTATAAATCGTTTAAGCGTTAATAGTATTTTGTTTTAATGTTATATTCTTATACAAAATGTGTCTATTGAAATTTAGTTAACACTGTATGTGTAGGTGAAGGTTGGCTGTGTGACTAAGAAGCTCGTTTTACTTTATCGTAGTTTCCTGTTCAGTCCCACTGCATAGTATCATGGAGAGGTGTCTTCTACCTTATTTCGGACTGACTAAATCCTTGAGATAGAATTACTTGGACGGAATCTGTGTATAACCCATCATATATGTGTGTGTGTGTTTCTGTGTGTGTGTGTTTCTGTGTGCGCGTGCGTGTCCTTTTGTTTGCCTCCGAGAATTAGCGGTTTGGATAAAGCAACTGATAGAATATTACCAAACTTAAAACGCAAGTACTGGCGTCGATTTGTGAGACAAAACTCTTCAAGGAAATGGCCCTGAAAGCTGGAAGTACTATTACTGAAATATGTATAGTAAATGTATTAAACAATCGTAACACCAGATTCCTGATTTGAGACACCGTCACGGTCTAATTGGATGGTTTACGTAATCTGTCATCTGTTTTAAAAGCCACTATCTGGCGGCATATAGATCCTTTTTAGCGGGCTTCAATCAGCTGGATGCGTTTGAACCAGTTCTTCCAAACACATGCTTCCGAAGTCAGTCCCACGGTGTGGCTCCTTTGGTAAGTGTTTATAGCCTCAGGACGCCCAGAGCCTAGTTAGTGGAATTGGTACACGGAAATGTGTATGTTTGTGTTGTGTATGTGTTTCCATGTTATGCCCCCGTAACTAAGTGGTTCGGCAAAAGAGGTCTATAGGATAATTAATTAAGCATCCATCGTTTATGTATTTCTGCAGAGCTTCGTTTCAGACTGAATTTATTAAATGTATAACCTAGATAGAGAAAACACATATATGTCCGAATGCTTGTTTGTTGTGATAAATGATCCTATATACATTTTAGGAAAACGTATGAAAATACATTTGTATATCATAGTCATGACAAGTAAATATCCTGCTGCTACAATCACCAAAATTTAGCAGTTGTGCACCTGGACCCCTCCAGACCTGCTCTGATAAAAATGACTTACAATAAATCCTGTTCCAATCCATTTACTGTATCCAAAAATAATGCGATCAAACTACAGCCTGCTTAAGACGTATTATCAAGATGCCAAACTGCAATGTATTAGATTTTGTTGCTCTCGATTACAAATCAGTCAACACGCACAGGTTTCAATATCTACTCGGTTTATAAAACGAAGTATCATAAACAGTATATGATCGAGATTCCATTGCAATGATTTGGTCGCCTTTAATATTATAACTAGGTAATTCCCCAATTTCGAAGAATTGCAATTAAATTTAAACACAGGTACGTTCAGAAATAAGGGCAAGTGGGGATATATGGGTGTATGTGCTTATGTGTGTGTGTGTGTATGTGTGTGTGTGTGTGTGTGTGTGTGTGTGTGTGTGTGTGTGTGTGTGTGTGTGTGTGTGTGTGTGTGCATATATACATGTATTCTTAACGCAGTTCTCAAGTAGATTTATCGTGACACATTCTGACGGAGTCGGTCGTTTCAATTATAGTTACGGTCTATGTTTACGGGCTTCTGTATAGTCGCTTTTAAACCAAATTCAGTCAGAAAATGTGGGATGATCCATAGACAAGGCAAAATACTTTAGTTCCAAACAAGGAACCTCAAACAGCTTGACAGAATTTTTAACCACTCTGACAAACCTGCATTCAGATAAAAAATAAATTAACTGCAATAATCAGCATGTTAGACGCTGCCCATTCCTCTATTGCTAGTCTAAGTTAAAATCGTGTTTACATTAATCAGTAATGTATTTCGGAATGACTTACTTGCTCTTGTTTCCGACACGTATTATAAGTAGTAATTCAAAACTGAAATCGATGTAAACGATTGAGCCCATCTTCCTTAATAATTATGGGCCCTTGTACGAAAATTTAAAACCATTAATTCATGTTATGAATGCAGAAATTGATGAGGAAATGCAGTTTCAGAAGAACAACCAAGTGGCGTGAGCTTGGTGACAAAAGACAGAAAAAACAATATTTGATACCCATTTCCTTTATTTGTGTCAATCATTGGACTTTCCTCGTGCTAGCATACACGTTGAACGATTGAGTAGAAGAAATCGACTCTCAGAGCATTTTTAAATTTCGTTTTTTATATTGTTTATATAGATTTCTGGTCCGTATTCAAACACTCTTTTGCTGAGCCATCCGGTTGCGGAGACAAAGACAGACCGGTTGTCAAGCTGGTGAGAGTGACTAAATGCAGGCACATGCACACATATATTTGTGTGCATATATATTTGTAAGTATATGTCTATATATGTGTTTACCTCTGTGTATGTGCGTGTATGTGTATGTGCGTGTGAGCGTGTGTGTGTTAAATTTTTATGTCAGTATCAGTATGTTGAGTATAAAGGCTCCTTACAATGGTTTCAACTAATAGAATAGAAAAGTAGGAAATAACGATCAAAGTTACTTGCAAATTACATTATAACAGAAGAAACAAAAGGTCATTTGTGGTTGAAGAAAGTCAACTGATTTCTTATTAAACTATTTAATCTGCAACGTTCAATAGACAAGTTACCACATTGAGTAGATGACAATGTAACGAAATGATTGTAGAGGCGAAAAACGAAATCATGCAGACGAATAGGTTAGGAATAGTTGAATTAATAGATTGCTAGGTCAATCAACAGACAATAGTTGTCAAGAACACTCGTCCACACAAGCGGTAAAAGCAAAAATCAAAAAACGACAGAATTATGTTTCAGATTGAGAAAGATTTAAAGGGAGATATTTCAGTACACGTATATGGCGCATCATTATTTCTGTCATTTGAATGCAGCCATAGATGATTACCGCCCTAAGGAATTTCACTCGAATGAGGCAAACAACACTTATTTTTGTTTTAAGCTTGGTACTTATTCTATCGGTCATTCACCAAAAATGCTATGTTACGGGGGCGTAAACACACCAGTTGACAATCGGTGGTTGCGGACAAACACAGAACACAAATGCAAACAAACACACACACACACAAGCATACATATATATATATATATATATATATATATATATATATATATAGAGAGAGAGAGAGAGAGAGAGAGAGAGATGCATACATACATACATGCATACATACATACATTCATACATACATACATACATACATACATACATACATACATATACACATACATACGCATAATAGACTATCAGCTTTGTACTTTATAGGTTTATAGTGCATCCAATATACGAAGCAGCTGGAACTTTACACATACATACATGCATGCATACGTATAAAATATATACATACATACACACATACATACACCCTAACCCTCTTCTGGACCTGCAATAGACACCTTACAACACACATAGAAGTATATGCCTTCGCTATCCAGGAACAGTAGGTAGTTTCTAAGACGGACAAAAATACCACCAAACATCTCTGATTTGAAAAGTGTGAATACCTGCTGGTTCTGACATGCCTCCGATGTACACGTCAGGACTGTCCTTCCTACGGATAGCATTGTAAATATGTTTTTGCATATATATCATGCCTCAGGGGCAGGTAGTATCTCGTAGATATTTAGGGGCAGCTGATGT
>NC_068985.1:58037317-58040332 GCF_001194135.2 Octopus bimaculoides | reverse complement strand
TTGCATATATATCATGCCTCAGGGGCAGGTAGTATCTCGTAGATATTTAGGGGCAGCTGATGTTTATGTAGGTGATATCTTTCACACTTGTACAGCAGAGCCAATATTTTTTTACAATAGATTGGATTTGAAAAATACGCGTTAGTGTCTTTTGCTCTTCCTCCACGAAGTTGTGTATTTTTAAGGTTTTGAGCAAAAATGTTGGTACATAAGTTAATGCGCCTATAATGATATGAAAAAACTGAGAATTCATAATCAGGGTAGAATAGCTTTAAGTTCCACATTCAGTCGCCATGTGTGTTATCCTTTTCCTGGACTTGTTTCCTGCCCCACAGAACAATATCAGACCTGTTATGTTTGCACTGAAATGATGTTTCTACTGACGTGCGCCACCAGTATATTTTTTTATAGATTTGAAAAGTGTGAATACCTGCTGGTTCTGACATGCCTCTGATGTACACGTCAGGACTGTCCTTCCTACGGATAGCATTGTAAATATGTTTTTGCATATATATCATGCCTCAGGGGCAGGTGGTATCTCGTAGATATTTAGGGGCAGCTGATGTTTATGTAGGTGATATCTTTCACACTTGTACAGCAGAGCCAATATTTTTTTATCACAACAGAGATGTTTGGTGGTATTTTTGTCCGTCTTAGAAACTACCTACTGTTCCTGGATAGCGAAGGCATATACTTCTATGTGTGTTGTAAGGTGTCTATTGCAGGTCCAGAAGAGGGTTAGGGTGTATGTATGTGTGTATGTATGTATATATTTTATACGTATGCATGCATGTATGTATGTGTAAATAAGCGTTTTTTTCGATTACAGTTTCAGTCTCCCATTCATGTGTATGCGTGTGTGTTTGTGTGCGCGCATGCGTGGGTGTGCGCGCACGTGAGTATGCTTTTGTATACAATTGCTTAATTATGACTATAAGTGTCGTATGTTACTCCCGTGTGTGATGTTCAAATTGAAACCAAGAAAACCGCTTTAGTGTATCACTGACATGAGTGTATGATATATGTTTCCTTTCTGCACAAATACCATTCCTAGTTGGCTTTATAGAATATGTTAGTTGCCAACACCAATCGTTTAGAACACCGCATTTCCAAAATAGGAAATAGTCGATATTTTTACATGTCAAAATAACTATTTTTTCCATTTACTGCTGCTATAACCAAAACTAACACAAATACTACTACTGTCACCGCTACCAACACAACTGCCGTTAATTCTACGACGAACAATAATATTCCTGGAAATGATATCTCCTTTCGTAATACATACCAGACACATCTCAGATCAGCACACTCAATCCATAATGGACATCATCATTGCCGTCATCATCGTCATTTCAGTAAAAATTGTAGCCACTACAGACATCGACATCTCGGTCACATAAGCCTCCGTCACCACCACTATTGCCATCACTAAAATATAAACCATCCCCACCATTACGTTCAACACCACCATCCTCTATCATCATCACATTCACCAGCATCACAGCTACGACCACTGGTGGTGGACAAGGTGAACCACATGTGCTATATAACTGATTTTCCGTCCCCCCTTGACTCACAGATGGTCAAGAAGGCAGGGGAACAAATCGACATTTACAACCCACTTACGTATGAAGTAATCCGACTATGGAAAATGAAAAAAAGGTGAAGATAGAGCCAATTATTGTTGAGTTCTTGTGTACAAGACAAAAAGCCATCAAGTGCAATATAAAGGAAATCTGGATAAAATGTCTTGCAGAGTGGTTAACATTTTTTTACCTTCTTGGCACAACCAGAATCGTCAGGAAAGTACTATATAGTTGAAAAACCAGATAACATGGTACTGTGGGCAGCAAGCCCGTCACGCATGCAAAACTCAAGGACTTCCACTAAGACTTGAGTTTGAAAAGAAATAATAAGAATAAGAAAGACATGTCAGAAACTCCTAAACATCCCAAGAGAACTATGACTCACAGAAACAATGTGCTGACAAGTACTACCATCATCCTTAGAAAAAAACTATCAATTTAAATGTCAGTATTGTACTACATGAATATATTTTACTACTTCCCCTCTCAAAGCTTTCTCTAGTACTTTAACATGTGTTGTCCTTCATTCGCCCTAGAAAGCTCGGTGTATCTCGGCAATTCATTGTATCAAACATGTAGATTAAAAGTAAATAATGATAATAATAGACATAATAATAATAATAATAATGATAATAATAATAATAATAATAATAATAATAATAATAATAATAATAATAATAATAATAATAATTTTCGCAAAGTACACGGCTTTACGAAAATGACAAAGAGCTAGAAACACTACTACACGGCTTTACCAAGGAAATAGATATGAAATTCGGATTAGAAAAATATGCGAAAGCAACCCTGAAAAGAGGAAAATTAGTTAAAAGTAGCAATATAACACTAGATAAAGCCACAGCAAACCACAGCAAACCACTGCACATACCCAAGGCGCACAGAGCTGCGCTCGATAGTGAAGTGAAAGCACGTTATAAAAATAAAACAACTGAACAATAATAATAATAACAATAATAATAATAATAATAATAATAATAATAATAATAATAATAATAATAATAATAATAATAATAATAATAATAACACCAACAACAGAAGGACTGGAACAATTCTGTAACAAAATATGGTCGGTGAAGCAACAACCCCAAAAAAGGACCATTAAAACAACGAACTTAGCACCTGAGCAACTCTGGACCCCTATAACAACTGAAGAGGTCACCCAGACACTGCAAAGACAAAGCAACTGGAAGGCACCTGGGCACGACAAGATCCCCAATTTCTGGTTAAAACACCTGACAGGAATGCATAAAAAGCTGACAGAAAACTTTAACAACATACTAGCAGAGCCAGAGACAATGCCTGAATGGCTCCCGAAAGGGAAAATCATCTTAATTTCCAAATCCACGGAAACAGAGAAACCACAAAACTGTAGACCTATAACCTGTCTCCCTACGATCTACAAAGCCTT
>NC_068985.1:58032199-58036349 GCF_001194135.2 Octopus bimaculoides | reverse complement strand
AAAACTAATACAAATAGCCACAAAACACGAGCAAAACAAAAAAACTGTTTTCAGTATTTAAGGAAGCTGACAAATACAAACAAGAAATCATACTACCTAACAAATACGAAGAAGAAGAAGAAATAAGAAAAGCTATAAAACAAATGAAATCCAAACTAAAATTAGAACAGCAACGGACCATGATAAAACGATGGCAAGAAAAGCCCCTACATGGTAAATACTGGGCTAAACTAACTGCAAAAGAAATAGACAGAGAAAAATCCCAGCAATGGTGGAGAAGCTCAGGACTCAAAGCAAAGACTGAAGGATATTTAAATTCTTGCACAAGACCAAAGCCTCCTCACCAGAAATTACCAAAAACATATAATGAAAAGAAACATAACAAGTAACTGTAGAATATGAGGCAATGGACAAGAAACAATAAATCATATTATCTCTGGCTGCCCAGTCCTGGCTAAGAAGGAATATATTCACATACATGAAAGAGCTGGGACCTATATACACTGGAAGCTATGCCAACACTATGGAATAACAACAGAAAAAAGATGGTATAAACACACGCCAGAAAAGGTCACAGAAAACGAGAAAGCAACCATACTCTGAGATATGCCAATTCACACAGATACAGAAATTAAGGAAAATAGACCAGATATAGTTGTCAAAGATCATGAAGAAAAAAAAATGCTTTCTAATTGATGTATCAATACCAGCAGATGACAACGTTTCCCTAAAAGAAATGGAAAAACTTTCAAAATACAAAGACCTGGAAATAGAGGTAACTCGAATGTGGAATCTAAAAACAGAAACAATTCCTATCATAGTAGGTGCCTTAGGTATAATAAAAAAATATTCAGACAAATACATAACAAAACTCCTAATAAAACTCCTAACATCTAAGAACATGCACCACACAAAAGCAGACGTTTATCAACTGTACCTACATAGAAGTAATGGAGGAAGAAGAATGATGCAGGTAGTACTGAGCTATAAGACCTCCGCAATAACAATGATCAGGTACTTAAATAGTACAGAGGACTGGATGCTGCGGGTCGTGTGGAAACACGAAAGCAAAAAAACTCACATTTTCCTGCCAAAGAAGCTTGCAAATTCGCAAATGAACTCGGCATTAACCCTGAATTAGATGAAGAACCTGAAAGTACTGCCACCAAACAAGCAAAACGGATCGGACGAGCAACAACCTATCAGTGGCTGAGAAGCTTAGAACTGAAAGCAGAGTCTGAAGGTTTCATATTAGCGGCACAAAATCAAAGCTTGCTTACCAAAGACTACCAGGATAACGTTGTTCAAAACGGTTATAACCTTAAATGCAGTTTCTGCCATACATTTTTGATAAAACAATTGACCATCTCGTCTGGGGATGTCCAGTGCTAAAACCAAATAAATACATAAGTCGCTACGATGAGGTAGGACAGTATTTACATTGGAAGATATATCAGCACTACAAAATTAGCACACCTGCTTACAGGTGTGAGCATCATCCTGAGCCGTTCGTTGCAGGTAAAAATGTCACTTCGTTCTGGGGTAATCGACAAGACATAATTATTAAAGGCATCGAAGAAAATGTTGATAATAATAATAACAACAATAAAAATAATTATTATTATCATCATCATCATCATCATCAACATCGTCGTCGTCGTCGTCGCCGTCGTCATCGTCGTCGTCGTCATCATCATCATCATCATCATCATCAAGCTCAAAAACGGAAGCAAATTCTTGTACACTAATAGATGCAAGTGTCCCTTCCCATAAAAATATATCTGTAGCAAATCCTCGAAAATGAAATGCAAAAGATGTAACCATTTAAAGCAGAATGGGTTCCTGTTATAGTAGGTTCCCTATGTATGATAAAAAAAGGAGCGTCAGGAACATCTAGACAACATCCCAGGAGAAACATACCCAAAGTATGCGGTGACAAGTGTTGCTCACATCCTTAGAAAAACCATATCAGTTTAAATATTTGTGTTGTATAATATGAATGCATTTCTCTGCTGCCCTCCCCATCTTACTCTCCTTTGTCATATTTCAACATATCTCAAACTTCGCTTGCCCTATGGTGCTGGGTGTGTCCGAAAAATATTTGCATCAAAGGTGCAGATTAAAATAAAATTAAAATAATAAAAATGATGATGAGGAGGATGAAGATGATGAGGATGATGATGACGATGACGATGAATTAAAGATTCTAAATTGTGAAATTGTAGATAAGAATTTAAATTTTCGAACCAAAAGGAAGCGATATTAATCTGCACCTGTTTATACGTGACGTCTAGCACTCTCTACACATTTAGAAAGTCTTTCATTGTCCACTCACATATTTCAAATGTCAGCAAACAGCTATTCTTTAATTAGAATTACTATAGCCTCTGTTATCACGATAAAATATTTCTGTCTTGTAATTTTCTTTTGAAGAAACTACAACAAAACTTATTCTCAAAGACAACTGGCAAAGGCTTCTTGTTGCCAACCTGACCATTACATGAAATGACGCATTTCCAAATTCTTTGCTAGTTTTAACATTGCCAAAAACGTTTGTGAACAACTTCCAGCAAATTCACAATTTTATAACAGTGAATGTTTTATGAATGTCTCCTTGGCTGTACAGTTAGAAAGTCCACTACACCAGCATGTTTTTCTGAATATGATTAGCATTCTCGACACATCAAGTGATTTCATTATTTTGCCGGTGTTGTATTGAGTCTTGCTTAGTGAAAATCTGCAGAAGAATATGTGTATGGATTCACTGCATATTTGGGGGATGAGTAACAGAATCTCAGTTTAGCAACAATACTTGGTCTGTAATGCTAACAACAGACTCCTCACAACTACAATCATTTGGTCAAGTATAGGGATATTTGCAGCTTAGGAAGACTTGTCTGTATGTACTGGCTTTAGAGCCACTACTTCGGAAATTGGAAGCGTTAAGGGGCATCCCGCGCAAAATAGGACGTGAGTGAACCGTGTCGGCGTACGCAGACGTCGCCAACCCCATAGAGTCGAACACCAGTCCTACGAAGCAGAGGCACAAGCAAAAATTAACCAATAAAATTCTGTGAAACTCGATACCTGGAAGGGAAAGCTCATGACATCGAACAACGTCGTGAGATTACAGAATGCTGGACTGAGGGTCTGATTAAATTGCGCGGGGTGTGGTTTGGACAAGATCTCAAGGGGCAAAACTGAGAAGACGTGAAGAGCAGGGTAGCTAATCTCATCTAGAAATGAGCTTAGAGAAAACTATCCCTGAAAGGCTTGGCAGATATAACGAATGCTTACAAAGCATTTGTTATATGTTATCGCTTGACTGTCGTGCTAGCATTTCGCCTTATTGAATATAGTAACTGAATAAATATAAAATTTTAAGTGATATGAAGTCATCTTCATAGTAAGTTTTCACGAGTTTTCTTAATGATATATTTATGATATGATGTTTATATTGTATATTTTAATTATCCATATTATGTATAAATAAAATGAACTTTCTCTAGCTGGTGAATTTGATAGTGTACTGCATACATGCACCTCAGCATGTTACTGTTCGTACACGCTTCTTGGGTTTTCTAGTTTCTATTTTGAATCTAATTCTCATTGAAGGAAATTATTTAAATGTTGTTACTATGGATAAAGTATTACTACAGGTTAGTGTGGATCAATATGTACCACGGTGTTACTCTTCTTTTTTTTTGTATCACAAAATGTCTTTCTTGAAGTGACCTTAAATTAAATATATGACGTACAAAAAAATTGACTGCTATTTGTTAGAAATGTCTGAGGATACGTTGGTTCATATTTATTAACTCAAAATAATTAGTGTAATGTAACTTTACTCATTAGAAAAACTACTCGTGAATGATGAGGTGAATAAGGTGTGAGCCTACTCAATGAACGAGTCTATCGTTACACTGCAATGCATTAATTAGGCTGCTAAGTTTCGTAAAATAGCTCTCCTCCTCAGAACACAGATATCAAAGGTATGTTGCGTAGTATTGCGTAGTTAGATGTTCATCATTAAGTAGAATATTTCCAACAAATAAGAAAGAATAGAATACTTAAATACATACATGCATACATAGATAAATATACGCACACACACGCATATATATATATACATATACATATATATATATAT
>NC_068985.1:58029935-58031825 GCF_001194135.2 Octopus bimaculoides | reverse complement strand
TATATATATATATATATATATATATATATATATATATATATATTCATGCATACATACATACATACATACACACACACATATATATATATATTTACATACACATATTTATGTGTGTGTGTGTGTGTGTGTGGCATGTGTGTGTATGCTCATATATTTGTTAACTCACACACGCTTACATACATATTCATACATATATGATGAGTGTCAACATATGAATGTATGGCTTTAAGTATAAGAATTAATTCATTTTAGTTAACAGCTTCATGTACATTTAAACCAATCGATGAAGTTTAGATATATAAACATAAGTATGCATAACTAGAGATAGATAGATAGATAGATAGATAGATAGATAGATAGATAGATAGATAGATAGATAAATTAGTGATCCCCTCCTTCATGATTATTTTTTAAAATGACAATTATTTTGCTTAAAATTTATGTTTTAAAAACAATAATATACAATTCATTGCAGAGCAATCGTGTTATATACCTTTTTTGTTGATATCTTTATTATCTTTACCAAAACCAAGGTGGAAGACATTTACCTGAAAAGAAAAGTTAAAAGTAATTGAATGTATTGTTTAGAGTATTGTGTATTATCATAGTATACTTGAATGTGGTATTAAAAATTTCATCAAAATCGATATTGTTTTTCACATCGAATAAATGAGTAAACCATAAGAATAATGGAATCCATTGTAAATTAATATAAATATCATTTCACAATAAATTGCTGATAATAAATTCTCTTACTTATTTAAACGTTAATTTACATGTTTATTCGTCGAATAAGAATAATAAAAGGAAAAATTATCAATGTAAGAAGAAATAAAATTTGGCGAGAAAACAATGCATTTAGATTTTCCTTATCAAAATAAAACTGTGAGGATCACGCGTTATTTTCAGCCCAATTCATTGTATTCTTCTGTATAATTATAGAATATCATGCAACTCACTATGTACTATCATAAAAAATATTGCGCGTTTTTCAACATGATAATTGATGATATAAAATAGACTATAAATATGTTGTTGCAAAAGACGTCATGGCATTCGGAGCCTATAGAGAAATTGTCTCAAGGATAGATGAGGTTTGCAAACAGTACGATTGACCATGGATTTTGGGAGACACATATGTAAGTCTATCGTCGCCAAGCTATAATTGATAACCAAGAGAAGGTTGATATCTACGCAGCTTCGTATCAGTGACCTTTACAATAAAAAGAACCGAAAACGTCACAGCACAACAACTAATCAAAACGTTGTATCAGTTCGCCTATCAACAGATTCTTGAAGGATGGATAGCGGTAGTTTCATATTCCCCCAAACAGATGAAATAGAATTTTCATCTCGTCGACATTTGAACCCAACTTTATACATTTATTCGTTTACTTGCATCAGCCATTTGAGTGCGGCCATGGAATATCACCGCCTTTAGTCGAACAAATCGAAACGACGATTTATTCATTGTAAGCCTAGTATTTATTGTATCATCTCATTTTCCGGGCCGCTAGGTTACGGAAACGTAAAAAACCTCAACATCGGGTATCAATCGACAAACACAGACACACAAACATATACAAACACATATGTGTGTGTGTATACGACGGGCTTCTGTCAGTTTCGTCTACCAAATCCACTCACAAGTCTTTGGTTGGCCCGAAGCTATGGCAGAAGACACTTGCCCAAGGTACTACACAGCCACGCCTGCGCCTATATATTTATATATGCTTATAGACTTTGCCCAAGATACCACAACCCTTTTCTATTTCAGAACTTTTGAAAACATTTCATTGAATCATACTTTTCGCTTCTAATTACGTATACATATACTTATGCATTTACATACATACATATACACACGCGCGAGACCCCCCCCATATATAT
>NC_068985.1:58024728-58029336 GCF_001194135.2 Octopus bimaculoides | reverse complement strand
ATATATATATATATATATATATATATATATACTAGCAGAGGCACCCGGCGTTGCTCGGGAATGAAATTGTTGCTTATATACGTGAAGAAAAAAAGGCAAGATATGCTGTATAGAAATTTGAGGACATTCTGTAGATGGACTCTCAGTTGAATGATGGCTGGGCGCCTCTCATGAATGGGGAAAATTGAAGATGTGCTAAAAAGCCTCATTGGTACTTTTACGAAAATTTAAATGGAGATTAAATGAAAGAAATGATTTACGTGAATATCCTCACAAGAGTAATTGAAATAAATACCGATTGTGGAACCCCCCACGCACGCACATACACACGTGTGTCTTTGTAAATATGTTTGTATACATTTATGTACGTGTGTGTTTGTAAGAGACAGAGTGTGAGTGAGAGAGAGAGGTTTGGTGTCATGTATACGTACATGCATAAACATACATACATCTTTGGATGTATGCTTATGACAACACAGATCTGGACTCACTCACACTCTCTCTTACAAACACGCACGCGCGCGCATACACGTGTGTCGATGTAAATATGTCTGTATACATTTATGTATGTGTTCGTTTGTAAGAGACAGAGTGTGTGTGAGTGAAGGGGTGTGTGTGTGCGTGTGTATGTATGTGAGACAGAGTGAGAGAGCGGTGTGTATGTAGTGTTTACTCTCTCTCTCTCTCATACACACGAACACACACACTCACACACAAAATATAGAGTGAAGCTTTTTGCCGGTTACGTCAATACCGTAGCACACGCGCGCGCATACACACGTGTGTCTTTGTAAATATGTTTGTATACATTTATGTATGTGTGTGTTTGTAAGAGACACAGAGTGTGAGTGAGAGAGAGAGGTTTGTTGTCATGTATATGTACATGCATAAATATACATACATCTTTGGATGTATGCATTTGACAACACAGCCCTTGACTCACTCACACTCTGTCTCTTACAAACACGCACGCGCGCGCATTCACTTGTGTCTTTGTAAATATGTTTGTATACATTTATGTATGTGTGTGTTTGTAAAAGACAGAGTGTAAGTGAATGAAGGGGTGTGTGTGTTCGTGAGTATGTGTGTGAGACAGAGTGAGAGAGCGGTGTGTATGTAATATTTACTCTCTCTCTCTCTCTTTCTCATACCCACGAACACACACACTCACACACAAAATAGAGAGTGAAGCTTTTTTGCCGTTGTTACGTCAATAACGGAAGTTGACATTGAGGAACCTTTTAAAGAAGTGAATCTTAAATATAAAGCAATATTATTTATTTTTAATTAAAAAAATCAAATGAAGATTTATCCGAGGTTAAATTATTCACGCATCACAAGTATGGAAGCATTTGGTAAAGTCGATTTCAAGTGAAAAGCGATTACACACACATCTCTGTTTTATATATAGTATGTATATATATATATATATATATATATATATATATATAGCGAAAAGCTTCGTTGGATTTATTGTATCCTTCCACGTTGTGAGATATGTAGGAAAACATAAGAAGGAAAATGCACAGAATATATATTCTGTTTTCTGAGAAAACATACTTACATAGTTAACTTGTTTCACTTTTGCCGATCATGAATAAGAAATTATAGAAAATATTACAATTTAAGGGTACCATAAGAGGATATTTTTCTTCATGTTAGTAGCAGCAAAGTTCTGTTGTAAATCCACCATAAGCCTATATAATATGAAGCCCAAAGAAGTATAAACTATCGGGACTAAAATTACAATGAATGCAATCTAAAAGCTCTAGAACAGAAAATAGAAACGTTTTTACTGCCAACAAGGGCATCAAACAAATATCATTATGTGGGCAGTGCAAGTCAATGCACTGATGTCGACAGCATGAAAAGCAGAAACGCTGTTTTCAATTAATAAACAAGTAGTAGGAGCGAAGCATTAGAACGATATATCTATCATGTTTATACTTGCTTATTGCTACTTATACAAACGTCAATTTGATGAGAGCTGCAAATAACTCTTGGGGAAAATGGAGAAATGATATGTAAAATATACATAGTACTGGTAATGTTGAAAGGTTATTGTGTTATTATACGACAGGTAATTTCGGGTGTTTACTTTTACCGCCATGAAAGATGTCTGATGGCATACATACGATCATTTATAATTTAAATTGTATCGAATTTGTTGATGCTTATATAAAATGAATGAAATGCATGTTAGTTTTCAAAAGAATATTCATTACTTGAAAGCCAAATTAAAGAAGTGAAATTTCTCATTTGTAAAACACTTTCCATAGCAACTGTGTCATTTTCTCTCTCTTGCTCCTACCACGAAATCTAGTATTTGGGCGCACCTACACTTTTTGTGTTAGCTCTTTCTGTGTCAGCCTTGTATTTTTCTCCCCCTCTGTCTCCAAAAGCTTGACAGCAGATTTCAAGTAAGCAACCAGTATTTATATCGACTAGTATTATGTCGATATACATTCATTCTGCATATCCAAATAGGGATCTAAATAGGACAAGAAAGAGTCTCCACAGAACCAGTATCACTTTGTGAACAAAGATTAAACCTGCCCCTTCTTAGCTGCTCTCCGATCTACAGTCACATGCATCATATAGTTCCACTCACTCTAACCAATTTCTTCTGTAGCCGCAATAATTGCTTCCAAATATCTTACAGACTGGCCCCAGCAATTAACTGGCAGTTTATTGAATGCAAATAGATGAAACAAAAATAATAACATAAAGATATTAGATTAAATGATCTGGTAATACAAAAAGACGAAGGATAAATTCTAAACCTACAGGCAGCCTAGTTTTCTAATGAGAATTCTACCAATAAAAACGATTTCTTTCAAGTTCTCTCGAAGTTTCTAAATTCATGTGGCATAAATATATTATATTGACGTACGAATGGCATGTACAAAGATGACATCAGTATCATAGAAACACAGAATAAAAGCAATCATTACAAGCCATATTTTGCGGTCTACAAACTACTCTACCACATCAGAGTTTTGTTATTCAATGAAATCATTCATTGCGTCTCTGTATATATACTTTTATTGCGGCTATACATACATTTTAAACGTCTCTATATATGCAGCAATTGCGACTGTGTATAAGCACATAAGTTGGAACAATATATGAACATCGATTGCATTTATATATACTGTTTAATATTAGCTATATAAATGCATTAATTGGAACGATACAGTGCACCTTAACAGTAACAATATAAGCACATTGTTTGGGGAGTTATATAAATAATAATTACGACAAAATGCACACATTAACTGCGACTGTATATGCACATCAATTAAAGCTATGTACATAGCGTATACAGAAGGATGAATAGAAAAACGAAAGGAAGACGCTCTCAATAGATGGTGATAAACCCCTCTCAAAACCAGATAAGTATTTGTCAGCAAATCTTTTCTTCATACTGACAACTCAGATAATAAAAGGGCCACACGTACATACACATCTGCAGATATGAACAACTGGGGAAGGATACAATACAAAAGTGCCTCTTCCAATAGCAATTACTCCAGTACTTTCAACAACATCAACATTTTACTCTCACCACTAATTTCAGTGGCACCAATGTCACAACTACGTCCATTACAAGTTCTACCTAACAGATACACACAACTACAGCCAGATCACAATCCAACAGAAGACAAATAAAATCATCATTAACTAGACTGCTATAATTATAACCAATAAGTACTAATGAAATATATACATGAAATTTTTTTTAATTGCCAAAAATAACTACATAACATCAGTCAGTCTCCCCAAAAAGTCATTCAAATATCAAAGCATATATACGGAAGGCTTTGGACGGCCCAAGTCTGTTGCAGAAGACACTGAAACTCGCAACAATGCCGTTGATAAGTACACCTGCACCTATGCAGGAATCTCTGCTACAGTAATTGATATACCGGTTGTGAAAGATATTTGCGAATGTTCTTGGCCTACCGTTGTTATCAGGAATGAAAGTTTCAATTTGTATGTTGTCTTTTTTTATACAGATATCTTACGTATCTTTGTGCGACTTTGTGATAAGAGCTTTTTTGTAATGATTAGGTCATATGGTCTCTTATGTTTGTTTATGGATGAGTAACATTTGGTCAATAATAGTTTATGACTCTTTTATTAGGTGGCATCTTTGGAAATGGGTTATAAATATCACTTTTAACCTAATAAACTATGATTGTTTACTTCATTAAAACTTATTGTTTGAAATAAGTACATTAGTGATGTACGGCTGTATGGGTTTGATTGTATGAATTGGGAGCAAAGTGTGTTTTTATTAGTTTGTAAATACTTTTGTATATTTACTCGTGTGTGTGAGTGTGTATGTGTAAGCATGTATGAGTGTGTGTGTGTGAGTGTATTCCTTTAGCAAAAGATTGAATATATGGACTAATTTTTGGAGCCGTGAGTTTACTTTGGGTCGGAATATTGTGGGCGTAAATTTATGGTGCGTGAGAAGGATGGATTCATATTTGCTTCGCATCAAAATTTCAGACTATGTCATATATACTTATATATACATGAGTGTGCGTCCGTTTGCGTGTTGCATGTATGCATGTATACATACATACATACATACATATA
>NC_068985.1:58021060-58024381 GCF_001194135.2 Octopus bimaculoides | reverse complement strand
TATATATATATATATATATATATATATATATATATATTAGGAGAGAGAGGGTTAGAGAGAGATATAGATATAGTTATACATAAGCGTATATATCGTACAATTTAATTTAATTATATTCGCCTCATTGTATAACACTTCAAACCACCTCCGTATAGCCTCTTTTTCAGTATTGTATTTTCATTAGAGGATTTACAATGGTGTAATGGTGTTTCATTAATATTCTTAGCAAATACTAAAAATGAATACATAAATAAATACGTAAATAAAATAAATAAATAAATAAGTAAATTAATCGATCAATGAATGACTTAAGCGAATAACTTTGACAGTTTTCTGAGCTTACTAAAATCCCAGTCGGAAACGACGTGTAAATGCATTCCTATAATAAACTGTGTTGAACAGTCTCATTGTGGAAGAATTCAATCAGTCATAATTAATATATGAATAACTTATCAGATCAGAACACTTCAAGAATACTTCTAACTACAACAATTTCAGAAAGCCAAATATATTCTAATTTCATTTGATTGCCTCAGCTTATTGAAGTAGTGTCATAATATGTGAAACTCTAATCACCATTGATGACTATTAATAGAAATAATATCTTATAAAACTATTAATAAATATGTATATATATAGTTCAACGTTTTTGTTACTTTTTTTTCCATCGCCGAAACTGGATATGTATAGTTGCATTATTACTAAGCAGTGAGGAGGAATAAACGAACTTTAGCTTAGTTAAAATATATTTGTAACATATTTTAACTTCTAAAGCAAAATTCACTGCAGTTACGATGAAGAAAAATTTCTGTCTTACAGTAAGTTTAGTAAAAACACCATATCTACTCAACGTTACTTCTAGTGGATTCTTTCTCGTATGGCTTACTCAATGAGAATCACATTGAGCACATTCAAAAGGAAATAAAATTGTCAAATAATGTAATGACATTTCTTTCAAAGGTGCGGTAATCGTATAGATTGGGGGAATGTACGAAACGTATTCTACATGCATAGCTCGGAATGAATACTTTGATATAGATAATGGAAACATATGACGGCAAATGTCCAAGTTAATTATTTAAGGGATGTTGAAAACACAGCATTACGATTATCATTTTGTAAATAATAGAGCGTAAATAGTGACCTATAAATCATATGGTTCAAGATTATACCGAGAACTGGATAATACTTGTCGTAGTAAGATAGGAAGTCCGGGGAAGTAGATTCCTGATCCTAAGTGATTAAGAATCATGAAGAGTAACAGAAAGATAATCTGTGGATGATGGGTGAACATAAATAACATTAATAGTATGGCTGAGAAGGATACGTGTAGATACATTGGTGTGTCGAATGGCGCTGTTGAATGTTAGCCATAATAACTGTAATATAAAAAAACATACATACATTCATACACACACACACACACACACACACACACACACACACACACACATATATATATATATATATATATATATATATATATATATATATGAATGCATGTATGTTATATATAAATTCATATATAAATATTATAAAAGCACAAACACACATGTGCACACACGTAGATACACGCATATATTTACATGCACACACACATTGAATGATAGGCTCACTTAGTTCTTTACCTTGAGTTGCTTTCCTCATTACAGAGAATCCAGATTAATCAGTTCGGATAACGTAGTATACATGTACATATGCATATGTATGTATGCATAATTTATATGCAAATATATGTACACATGCACACCTGCGCGCACAGATACACACACACACACACACACACACACACAGAATTGTGTATGTATCTTTATATTATAGGGATACTAATGGGCATTACTGTTATGTCAACTCTTAATATCCTGACATACACTGATTATCGACATCTATTCAATTAATGTTGATGTTTCATTTCTAATCAATATAATATATTACTAAAGTGATGTTATACCACTATCTGATCTTTAATAACTACTTCTAAGTTCTAAGTGTTATTAAATATTTAATAACTTTACCTTGGTTCACATAGGATTTCTGTTTCGTACAGATGGAAATAATTTCTTCTAATCTCTGTAATTTCCAAGTTAATCATTATTTCTATAATTCCATTTAATAAATTGCGAGAGGAGTGAAAATTGTGCGAGCGTCAGGGATAATCGGATTGGTGAATGACAACTGCGCATGTACTTCGGCATTCCATAGACATAGACATACAAACACATAAGCATACATGTGGGTGTGCGCGAGCGCAACTGTGCATGTATATGTAAGAATATATATATTTAAAACATTATGCTTATATATTTATGTATGTATGTATGTATGTATGTTTGTACGTATGTTTGTATATATGTCTCTCTCTATATTCATATGTGTATGTGTGTGTGAATGTGAGTGCGTATAAATATATATCTATGTATATAGTCACTATATATTAGAAGAGTCATTTAAGGCATTTAAAACAGGAATATTCACTGTTTTTGCATGAAAAACATCTAGAAATTCTGCAATTGATTCACTGATATAATTTTAGAGCGACCTTTGAGTAACGGCCGAAATATACAATGTGATGCTCACTAACAAATGAGAATTCCTTCTCTCGAGAGGCGTATTGTCCTTCAATGTCTTAATGTACAGAAACATATCAAATATGTTTGTTCATAGCAATGTTAAAAAATGATTTATTCCCCTGAAATTTTAATTACACTTTGAGGGTTACACTGACACAAATGTACAGATATTAGCGTAAGATAAAACATAGTTACATCTGCTTTGGTTTAAGAACCCTATATTTCATGATTTTAATTTAATCTACAAAAAGAATATTGACCTTCGCACTGAGTCACCAAGATCTCCGAGAAGATGAGTTCACGATTTCCTTCTCGTATAAGGTATATACGTTGTGTACGTTAGCGCAAACGCATTTACACACTCACGCGCGCGCACACACACACACACACACACAAACACACACACACACACATACACACACACACATATGATGTATCTCTATATATATTTACATATAGGCGCAGGAGTGGCTGTGTCGTAAGTATCTTGCTTACCAACCACATGGTTTCGGGTTCAGTCCCACTACGTGGGACCTTGGGCAAGTGTCTTCCACTATAGCCTCGGGTCGACCAATTTGGTAGACGGAAACTATAGCCACGGACCAACCGATTTTTTAGTCGGAAACTGAATGAAACCCGTCGTATATATGTGTATATATGTATATACATATACATATATATATATATATATGTGTGTGTGTGTGTGTGTGTGTGTGTGTGTGTGTGTGTGTGTGTGTGTGTGTGTGTGTGT
>NC_068985.1:58017117-58020095 GCF_001194135.2 Octopus bimaculoides | reverse complement strand
TATATATATATATATATATATATGGTACATGCGTACATGTCCGTGTATGAAGGCGCGTCGCCTAGAGGTTAGGGAAAGGCTCTTACGATCGTAGGATTCCCTAACTGAGATGCGTGTTTGTTCTTCACCAAAGCATTTTTTCACGTTTAGCTATGATCATTTCGAAAACTAATTTGAGAGATGCTATGCATCTGCACATTGATAGAAGAACTGATTTAATGTATAGTACAAAACTGTGATCACTCTATACACCTCAACTATGCAGGCTGTTAAGCAAGAATTTGTTAAACCCTTTTTTACGAAAGAATACACCACTATATATATATATGGTACAATGGACTTCAGTTCATTAAACAAAGAGTCTTTAGATGTTTAGACGCTTGGAATTCTCTTTACATATTATCCCAGTTACTTTGTCAAACTTTTATAACCCAAAGGAAGCCAATTTAAGAATTATTATTCAGTGTACTGTGATTCAGTAAGCAAATCTCAGAGTCACAGTAACTCTAAAGTGCACAGCAGAAAAGTTCTAAGTATTAATTACGACAAAGCATATAAAACAGTGAGCTGGCAGCTTGGTTAAAACGCTTCAGCACTTTGCCCCAGCTCTTTATTGTATTAGTTTAAGATTCACCTAGGTTGAATATATGTAAATATAAATATATAATTTAGAGAAAAGAAACAGAATTCCTGAACACATCCTTGAAAATCCACAGTCACATATAGAAGATTTTAATAAGTAAATACCCTAAAAAGAACTAATAAAATACAAAGTAATAATCATTAAAATAACAAAATCGACGACACGTTATGCTAAGTGAATAGCATAACGTTTAACATTTTAATTTAAACCAAAACTGTAATAAGATTACTGTTGCATTTTTTCAATAATATTGTTTAATATTTCTCTTTGATTTATTGGTAAAATAAGTATTTTTATATAAGTTCATGTATTGTTAATAGTATAACGTTTAAATTGTATTTTAACCGAAAGATTTGTTACGATAAGTTTTGCATTTATTTTCAATAATATTGTTAAATGTTACATATATATGTATGTATATATGCATGTATATATATATATATATATATATATATATATATATATATATATATATATATGTGTGTGTGTGTGTGTGTGTGTGTGTGTGTGTATAGATATATTTATACATTATATATATTATCATATGATCGAATGCCACGCATCTATTTCCAAGTAAGTTTTATTTTAATAATTACGATGCGCACTCTCATTCTATCTCTATTCTTTCTATCTATCCCCCTCTCTTGTTCTTCCTTTCTGTTTTTTCTCTCCCACTCTCTCTCTATTCTTCTCCTTTACCCTTCACCGTTCCCTCACTCTCTCACTCTCTCTCTCTCTCTCTCTTCCTCCTTGACACTCTTGTTGATTTTACCTGTCTCTTCTCAAAGATCGTTTTTCCAGCGTTCATCACTTCACAACGTCGTGACTTAACAGCCCTCACCACCGTTTGTTTTTACCGGTTTGCTCTCACTCTCCTGTTTTTGCTACCCATTTCACCCCACGCAAAAAATCCCAAATTTTATTTAATTTGCTTCTTGGAAGGACTGTTTTAACGATGTCACGTCATGTCCCAACCTTCGAAACGCGGAGTAGATAAAACAAGGTACAACTGATGAAGGGAATGTTCTTTATGTTGATTGTCTCATTTCTCATTTGTTTCTTTCGTTGTTCGAAAAACAGTTCCGTTTTCTACGTTTTTGTCTTTATGCTCTCGTTTCTCATTTAGCCTACGTTAGGGTTAGGGTTTTTGACGTCCTGTACCCATATATGCATGTATATGCACATATATATGTATGTAGATAAGCATATATTTATCTATTATTTATATCATTATATGATCGAACGCCACACATCCCTTTGTAGGTAAGTTTTACCTATCTATCTATCTATCCATCTATCTATCTATCTATCTAACTATCTATCTATCTATCTATCTATCTATCTATCTATCTATCTATCTATATATATATATATATATATATATATATACATATATATATATATATAGTTATATATGTTGTGTCGATGGGTGGCTAGTTTTTGGGGTGCGTGTGCATACACAGACATATATATACTTGTATAAATAGATGCATATATATATATACATACATACATATATATATGCATGTATAATAACATTTTATATCTATACACATACACAGACGCATAACGCATACATATATATAAATATATATACATAAATATAAATATAAGCTTATATGTAAATTTAGATTTCACATCACATGTACACATTCGTGTATAAATATGTATGTGAGTGTGTGTGGGCATATACATATGTGAATGCAATTACGTATGGATTCCTAAATTAATGTATTCAATAAACATGGTACACACCATAAAGTCCATTTTTCTTTCCTGCAGCAAAAGGCGTCAATGTGTCGTTTGCGGAAAGCTTTGATGTGACGGGAACACTGTAATAATTATTGACAGAACAATGTCACCCGGAAAATTATTATTATTATTTTTCTTGTTGGTGTTGTTGTTGTTGTTGTTCTTCTTCTTCTTCTTCTTATTATTATTATTATTATTATAATTATTATTATTATTATCATTATTATTATTATTAGCTGAAACAATAACGGTATTTCTTTTGTAATTTATCAGAAATGTGGAGAATATTTTTCAGTATTAGCATTCCTAATAATTATGCCTTTTCAGTATACACAGCTAAATCACCATACACACACGCCGGCTCATAATCACACGCGAGTAGATAGAGAGACAGAGTGAGGGAGGGTGAGTGATACACAGAGAGAGGGAGTGAAAGAAATACGTACTTATTACAAACACTAGCAAATACACTTATATAAACTTATATAAAAACATAAATGTATATATGTATCTATAGAAATGCACAGAATTGTTTGCATACACACAGACATACACATATGTATGTATATATATATATATATAT
>NC_068985.1:58013146-58016793 GCF_001194135.2 Octopus bimaculoides | reverse complement strand
TATATATATATATATATATATGCATATGCACACACATATGTGTGTGTTTTTTTATGCAAATATAACCGTATATGTATCAAAACGTATGTACATGTATTTGTACATTTATTCATATGCATAAACATACGAATACATTGATATACAAACGCACAAACATACATACACATATGTACATGTATTCATATACTGATGCATACACATACACACAACACAGAAAAGCTCACAAACATATATGTTTTACATACAACCACACAATTGCATATACTCACACACAGATAAACACTCGTATCTATGTGTTTATCTGTGAGTGGCATACATCAAATTGTTCGTCCTTTCAATCTTTCTCGTCATTTTTCTGTATATCAATGGATTATTCTCATAAATACTATCAATTTTAGCCGTTTCATAATGAGAGGTATCAGACGGCTCGCCATTGCTTTGGGTAGACTCTGGTTCAAATAAAGACTCAGTATTATCTATATGAAAACACCTCGGAGGTCTTAAATATCTCACGGGATTTCTTGATAGGTTCCTGAGAATATATGTATCTATATTACTATAATGAAGTTGCTTATTAATTAGTTTAAATATGTAATATTAACTATGGTATAGTATTTATATATCATTACACTGTTTCTAAGAAATTCTAGTCTTAATATATTTTTAGCAGCATGTCGTTTATAAGATTATTTTATTATTGAAGAAATCAACAAAACGCTTCAATCAGAAAACTCATTTTATTCACTGATTCACTGACAACGCTTTTCAATGCATTATGTTCCTTTCCATTTTGTTCTCTCTTCATGTTTCTTTCTAAATTTTCTGTTTATCGCCTCTTTTCCTTTTAGTGTTTCTATTCATATAAAGCAGTATAGTATTATGTGGAAATATGCATTGCAGTAAGGTCTGTTAAATGAATTCAAGATGCATAATAATAAATGAATTCAGACATAAATTTCAATAGACCGTGAGGAAACATTTATGACAGTAGCAATTTTATAAAGCAAATTGGTCAGACATTTCAATTGTTAAAACATTATAAATATTTAAATGTTCATCAAAATGTAGAATAGAGGTTACAGAAAAATCTAAATACAGTATCACAAAAATTCTGCTTACTTCTATTCTGAGATGTGCAGAAAATGCTAAGCTTAACTTCAAATCTTCTGACTTCAAATTTTCTTGCAATTTATTCAAACTGGAACGTGAAATCAAATTGTCTTCGCGTCAAGTTCCCTGGTCGCTCGTCGCAAAAACTCTCCTCCCTGGGGAATTAACGAGCCAGAACTTTCCATTTTATGATTGACTAACTGACGCCAGGCTTGTCCATTACGTTAAAGATGTGGGTGGTCCAAGTAGAACTAAACGGGTCCAACCATCACGCAGTGAACTAAAATGGACAGTTGAAATTAATGATCTACAATGTGGGCAGCTAAAGTTCACAAGCCCTCATGTTGCCGCTACGCATATGTCGTTGTAACATTTACTCTCTGGCTTCTATCTTTATACGTCACTTTTTACCGTCTTTTGTTGTTAGTCTTTGTCTCGGCTCTCTCTCATAGAGTTTGTTTGCATCTTTTCTTCAATTATTTCGCTTCGTACTTTTCATATTACCCCGTACACTATTATTTACACTTTCATTCACTATTTATGGCTTCGTTTTGATTATTTACATCAAAATAAGTTTTTCTTTGAAATACTTAAAGAATGTTTGTGTAAACTTTTACTCTCTATATATTTAACAATTCAAGATTATAAATATTTCATTTCACAATTTCTAGTTATATATTGGCGGCAGGAAATCGATGAGTTTTCTGTCATTGTAAAATATTAGTAGATCGCTTTAACGATGTTAGGACCTTAACGTGAATTTATGTTGTGGCATAAATCCCAGTTTAAAATGTTCATAAACATGGTCAAATAATTTAAAGGAAGTATCTTTTATCACACTAAATCTCCTAATTTGCAATTTTTTTTTTGTTCCCAGTTCAATCCTTATTACATTTCTGTTGGATTGTCAGGTACATTATAATGGCCAAGATCCCTCTAACATTAGAATTAGGTTTGGAACTTAATCCGCTTAGGTCCAGTTTACGAATTTTAACTAAAAATACATGAAAATTATTATCACTGAAATTGATGAGTAGCAAACGAATCCGTGGCATCATTAATATTGGTAGTTGTTTTAAGGACCTGTTGCTTATAGTGGTGAGTCAAAGATATTTCCAAATAGTCATTGATCTCATTCTTGGTTCTATAAAATCAAGAATAATTTCTATGGTTTGCAATCATCCCTATGTGGTATAACAGATCATAAATTATACAAGTAAATTTTCCACGTCACCATTTTAGCTCATAGTGGCTTCATCATAAATGATCAATTATGCAATTATATCGAAAATATATTATTTCACTTATAACCATTGTTAATTTCCTGTCTTTGTTGGCGATTTTAAACAGAAGCATTAATAGACGGGCAGCTTCAATTTTCAGCTTATTTACGGATCCTTTATAATCATGAATTATACACAATTATAAATCAATATTCTTAGCAGATCAAAATCCTAGATAGTGAAGTTGTTTCCGGAGGTATATCTCGTGACTCTTCTATTGCTTTATCTTTTACATTGGACACTCATTTAGTTAAAGTACAATTCAGAATTCAAATACAATGGAATAGATCGCATACAGCTACTTTTTGTGTTTGAGATCTATCCAGCGTGTGCACCTGAATTGTGCTTTCTGGTTTATTTTGCTTGAGGAAGTCTACTGACAGTTTTGAACTCGTATCCACGGAGACGGTGATCATAATTGTTTAATTGTGTTATGTGACTTGGAACTTGAATGTTTGCTTCTTCAACTAAATCCTCTTTGCAAAGCATATATACTTGCAGAAGTCAAGAGAAACGACTTCCTTTTCGATATGCAGTGCAAACCTGTCTGCAGACGCAGAAGACCCCAGGAAAATGTTGGTAACTGAAGAGTAAGTAGAAGTAAGTGGATAAAGACTCTCTATATATTGGTAATGGACATCATAAATTGACCCTGTATCCTCACTTAATGTGATTCTGCGAGTAATGCTTGAGTTGTGACTAGGGTAATGCGCCTTGTTTCAAATCATTTGGAGGTTTTGAGGGCGCTAAACACAAAGAACAACTGGTTATAGTTGAGTCTAAAAATAAATCTAAACATGTCTGTGATAATCTTCTGGCAAATGAAATATGTTATCTTTAAATTAGGGAAGATACACACTGAATTTTACAATTTGTAACAATTGTATGCGTGCCAGCTCTATCAAATCACATTTCACATAAAGGATGATATGTTATATTTTAGTTTGTCGATTTCGACATTACATTAATATAAGACCTTCTCAATGGAGGCTCACGAAAGAATTGCTGACCAAGACTGATGTAAGCACACTGCTTTCAAAAGGGAATACACAAGGAAATTAATTTACACTTTTGCGGATGTTTGTTGCGGATGTTCATTTCTATAGAAAAGACCACACATAAACACAGATATATAGCGGTAGATATACCTAACGATAACACCTTTGTCCCTGTGTATTTCTCTCTCTATTCATTTATTGATATATATATATATATATATAAACACACACACACACACACACACACACACACACA
>NC_068985.1:58010862-58013092 GCF_001194135.2 Octopus bimaculoides | reverse complement strand
ATGGTAATTGTTTCTTATTAGGAAAAAGAGGGTTAATAGGACTGCAAGAGAAGTGCTCAAGTAAATGAGACGAGTATAACAAACTTTGGTTGTAGAATAAACAATAAATTTAAGGTCATCTACTTAATATATCACATCTCGAACATTTAATCACATATAAAGAAACATAATGCTTTTTCTATACATAGAATACGGATGCACAAAATCACAGAAGAGGAAACAATACTTCATTTAGACAGGCATATAGAAAAAAGTGAGTACTGTCTAACGCGTATAAAAAAAAATATTTTAAAAAATTAATAAATTAATACTTCAGCGTCTAGAGTTTTCTTTTTAACATTATAAAACCTAAAATAAAACAATAAATATATAAATATATAAATATAAAAATACGTATGTAAGAAACATATAAATACATAAGATATAGAATATAGATAAAAATTCATCGATTAAGAATGTTTCGATTAAAAGTTACTTTTAAGGTAAAAGGAAACCTTTTAAGAAAAGCCGGTGTCCAAGCAATAGAGAGACAAAAAAACTATATTTACAGTCCCTATGGCCATTTCAGGGGTTCATTAATGTAGTCAATTCACGAGGGTGAATTACGGTAGTGACTCCTTCCTCAGGGGAAAATAATAACACCACATACCAATACTCACTTTTTTCTATATGCCTTTCTAAATGAAGTATTGTTTCGTCTTCTGTGATTTTGTGCATCCGCATTATGTTTCTTTATATGTGAATAAATGTTCGAGATGACCTTCAATTTGTTGTTTGTTCTACAACCAAAGTTTGCTATATATAAATATATATATATATAGTTCGTACAGGAGTGCCTTTAATGTATTTCAATATTTCATTATTTTTCATTATTGAAATTATATTATTTCACTCTTATTATATTAGTTGAGCTTCGCTCGAACACACTAAGATAATTAATATATTTTAATTTTATGTTTTCATCAAATTAATAGTTGTTGCATTCTTTAGCTTTCCATTTCTTTGTTGTAAATAGATAATATGTGATATCTATTCTTATCTGTACGGTGTTGAACGTATGTATTTCATCAACCCCGAAATGCGACATCGGCCGAATTTGAACATAGAACCTTAAGACGGAAATAGTAGGTAACGATGTAATTTTATTACTAGTCCATAAGAAACATGAAATACGTTTATTGTGGACATGCAGTACCGCATGCGCAATAATATAGTGTAACCGGTGTTATTTCTACACATACTTTTCAAAGAGTATATGTTATGATAATATCGGAATTTAATATGAAACGAAAAGTGGTGGGATACTACTAACGCAGGCTGGCGCATATCACATATACCTACAATATATCTACACTTATCCTACAAAATGAAACTTGAAATTTAGAAAAAAATTTGATGTGTATTAGTATGTATATGTGCGAGCGCACCATTTTACTTCTCACATCAAATTCCTATATAAACATAATTTACACTTTCTGAAAGGCATTCGCAGAATGTTTTAAAATAGCCATTTTTTCCGAAACATGAGCAAACAAAGCCACCTCAAGTGAATTTTCTGAAATTCATCTTCCAACTCCACCGAAAAGTAATTTTTTCACAACAAATTCCGTTATGATCGGATTGTACATCACCTGAAGCATATTAGTAGAAAATTTCATTAAAACATTTTCCTGGATGTTATTAGGAAACAAATCGGTGGGGCACATTTGGCATGTATTTCCATTGATTTCACATAAGTAATACTTACATAAGTGATAAGTAAGTTTTCACGTAAGTAATACTAAGATTACATTGCTATTATATATCTATATATCGATTTGCTTCACTTCACTTTCTGTTTACATGTAACATTATTTGTTTATACAAATGTGTGTTATATTTAAGCTAAGAATAAACTTCTTTCGTTCGGTTTGCATCAAAAGGCTGACAATAATGTGAATGAGAGGGTTTCAATTTTTTACTACACATATTAAGAATTATTGGTAATACTTATGTAGTAATTTTGCATTGACTTATACATGGAAGTTCTTTTAACGTAGTCGCATTTCATCCTATAACTCCCTTTTACGTTTGAGGTTCGAGATTCATTCATGTTGCATCACTTGCCAGAGTTCTTTCGATGTGCATTCCATATGTTTAATTCCGCATATACACAGCATGAATAAGAGTGTGATATCAAACCCATGTAAGTCATGCTATCTTAAAAAACCGTGTTCGGACTTGTATATAT
>NC_068985.1:57994108-58010474 GCF_001194135.2 Octopus bimaculoides | reverse complement strand
ATATATATATATATATATATATATATATATATACATATATATATATACACACACACACACACACACATATATATATATATATATATATATATGTATATATATATATATATATATATAACTGTGTTTGTGCGTGTATACACACACACATACATACATACATACATAAATACATACATATAAGCCCAGAATTGTGTTTCTGTTTTGTGTTTCTTAATCTGCAGTAGTAAAGTTCTTTCATACCGTCTAAGTTCACATAACGAGTATTACTGATGTACTGAGCAAAGCTACTTGCCAAAATATTGTTGCTTTTTTTGTACTTCAGAATAACATAATTGCATAATACCTAACTAAAATTCTATAACAAAAAATGTTTACAAAAGATCGATATGATAAACTGATAATTGCTATATTGATATCAGATCTAGACAAATCATTTCATCATGTTAACCTGCCTTGATGTTGTTTAAAATATTGTGAAAAGGTACGCTTTTATTCAATCACAAATATATTCAAATCGTTGTCCGATTTCCCATTTGAATTAATTTCCTGTTGAATTAATATATACAAAAAAAAACATGTTAATATAGACGGACATTTGTCCGTATTTACGTCCTAAGTTCAAATTCCACCGGGGGGGGGGGCGACATTACCTTTCAACATTCCGTTCGATAAAATACGCACAAGTTGAGCACTGAGGTCAATGTAATCAACTTAGCCCCATTTTCCGAAATTACTGGCCTTGTGCCAACATTTGAAATGAATTTTATAGACAGACGTAAGGCAGTGAGGTGGCAGAATTGTTAGCATGCCAGGCAATATGCTTAGTGGCATTTCGCTTGACTTCACGTTCTGAGTTTAAATTTCAGCGAAGTCGAGTTTAGCTTTCGCCCTTTCGGGCGTGTAAGTACCAGGCGAGCAATTGGATCGACGTAATCGACTTAATCCCTTCCTCGAAATTTCTGGCCTTGTGCCAAAATTTGAAATCAGTATTATCTACAGACGTAGGCAGCGAGATGGCAGTATCGTTAGCAAACCGGCCAGAATGCCTAGCACCATTCCACCGAGGTCAACTTTTCCCTTCCTCCTTCCGGGTTGGATAAAATAACTACTAGCTCTGAACAGGGATCTATGTAATCGAATAAATCCTTCCCCCCAATTTGCCGGTCCTGTGCAAAAGTTTGAGATCAATATAATACGCTGACATATTATATATCTGAAGAATTCCACAACGTAAGCTTGTTTAAATTGACATTAAGAGACACACAGCAACATTCACATAAGTTGTGATAAAATTCTTAGCGCAATAAATGCAACAACGAAAGAGTATCGTCGAAAAGCAAACTGTACTAATTTTATAAACTACAGAATGTAAACGTAAAATAAAGCACTCAAAACCACAATACCCGAAGAAACATATGTAGACGCAATTTTGAAGTATGTAGTTGTGATATAGAAATGAAGTATCCAACTATTATCACATATATACATGTATTGGTGTGTGTATATACGTGTATTGGTGTGTGTAGTTGTTTATATTTGGTCATACTTCGGCAAATTCGCACAGTCGTTAGAACGTTGGTTAAATGTCAGCCATTTCTTCTACCGACAATGCGCCGAGATATCAAACACCACTGAAAGCAATTTTGATTTTTCATCATGATGTTATTGATAATCACACCGTGAGGATGTTCACAAAAAGTTGTCAACAAAATCGAACACACACCGAAATATTATCTTCTTGTCTGTACATTATGATACATAATCGACGCTTCTAAAAACAAAATAAATGTTTGTTTACATATGTTCTTGTTGCATTCCAAAAGAAAAGATATGTATTCAGCGCTTTACTGGACGGCGTTTGTTGTCAGCAGGCAGTTGAGCTCAATGGTAGACTACTCAACACGTATCTGAGGGGTTCGGGTTTGACTTTTGTGGTTGTTTGTTGACAACATTTTCCCCCGTCTGATAATGGTTATAACACCCAATATTTCTGCTGTTTTCACGGCTGTACTGTGTCAAAAATATTACCTGGTGTAGATATATATGTTTCAGAACAAATTTGTCAACAAGTATAAATCTACAATAAGACAATGAGATGATCATGTTATGAATTTCATTAGCTTACAGCTCCTTCTGCTATCGGATGTTATACAGGTACTTAATTATGAGTCTACCGCATCTTCACTCAGAAATTGTTGTAAGCTAATGAATTTCATAATATAGCCATCGTGTTTCCTGCGTCATCCTTTGTAATATATATATATGAGTGTGTGTGTGTATGTGTGTGTGTATGTGTGTGTGTGCGTGTGCGTGCACGTTGGTGGTTGTGTGTCTAATATAGGTATATATGATGATACTACGTGTATGTTTATTTATGCGCATGTGTCGATGTGTCTTGTGTCCGTTTATTTTCCTCGCTTCAAATACAATTTCAGGTATTTATATTTATGATATTTCAAGCATAATCGAAATATTTAACATCATTTCTTCAATATAATTTCTCAAACTATTAAACATGGCCTTTGTTTTTCTGAATATAGTGTATCATTACTTTTTATAAGGGGCGCGCAAATGTGTTTCTTTGTAAGTAACAGAGACAGACAGAGAGAGAAGTAGAGAAAGAGAGATTTTGATAATGCATGCATTCACTGGAAAATTGAAGTTTATGTTTTCTATTTTACTACAAGGTTGTTTTAGCACACTGAATCTTGAAATAAAGACTCTCTTCGTTAAAATTTCATACAACTAACGGCGTGAATTAAACACAATATTGTTTCGTCAACCTAAATGTTGAATAACGTTTGAGTAAAGTAACTCAACTGGAAAGTTAATGATAGTCGCCTTACACGATATGATTTTTTTTGGTTTATTCATTTCCAAAGAAAATTTATATTGCTGCGCATGAAATGAAGATAGGAAAAAAAAACATAACGTTTACATATAAATTTACTTGAAAAAAGAAATAAAATTAAATAACATACTATGCATATTAAATAACGTTACAAACGTTTAGTCTTTTAATTGAACATATAAAGCTGACATTTTATATTGTTTTCAAATTACATTAGAACGATAGAACTTAATATATCGCAGATTTCGTGTTCATAATGTTTATACCCATCCCTTCTTTTTCCTGAATTTTTCAGTCTGTCATTTTTTTTCTTTCGATTATGATGGAAGATTATTATACACGCTATGTTAACAAAATACATTCAATCTTCCTTTATGTATTCGTTTTACTTTTGTCTTTTTTTCTGTTAAGAAAAGAGAACAGCTTTCAGAATTCAAGCTCTAATAATTATTGAATATTTAGTAGTGCCGAACCAATATAATTTTTTGTATAATTTCAAAGAGAGAAAGAGAAAAAAAGATGGATAGAGAGAGCGCTGCAAATCAATTTAGTCACGTTTAATTAGGAAGCTATTGAACTTCGATAGTCTAACCAATTTGATATTTTATGTTATATTACCACATTTTTATTAAATTTTCATCGGAAATTTTCATTGCTAACACTGCAACAAGTAATCTGAATTAGTCTTTCATGCTAAAACTTTGAAAAGAAGACTATATTTATCATGTAGTTAATCCAAAAAGATAACACAAAGAAATAATATAATTCATTACGTAGATAGAACAGTAGAAATATATTTGGGAATATAATTTTTTTTAAAGTGTAATGCTGCCTTCTTTCCTTCTTTCGTTAGTGCACAATAAAGTAGTATAATATTTAGAATATTAGTCTGAAATGGCTCAATCAAATTTCAGTAACATCTCTTTGATGTTACTCTTTAAGTATGGAAATTTAAATAGGTAGGTGTAAATATTTTACTAAATAATATAACCTTGGCACAAATCTCAATTTTTATTTTTATACTTTTTTTTGTATTTTGTTAGTCAAAATATATGTAGTGATTTAATCGCTATGCTTGTGTACACTCTCGTTCATTTGAAGTATGAGTATTCAGTTGATTGATCGCTGGAATCGTTTAGTCTTTCAATTAACATGTAAAGTATATGAGTATTCTACAAGCATTTGTTACATTAACGTTATTCTCAGGCATAAAGCTTTACTCGAAGTTGAAACTTTGAGCAACAAAATGATTACATTCAAAGCGACGTGCTTCGTAAGTGGCCCACTAACTAAGATCACTAACAATAATAGGCTCGTGAAAAATATCTGGGATAGAAATTTATGCAAGGTGCTACGTAAAGGGAACAAATCGACGCTCCTATACTTCTGGATCAAAAGTGTTGACGATTGAGCCATGTGTATATTATGTACGTATACATGCCTAATGTAAAGATTAAGCAGGGCAGATGAACTGACATATACGAGAAGGTGCTGAAAACATACTTGGTTTAAGGGTGTCGTGAAAGGCCTCGCTGGAGGCCCTAAATTCCGAGTTCTTTTACAGGGCTTAGAAAAACCGAAGGGCCACTGAAATAAGTGTGTGAATTTGAGAGTAGGATATGTTGAATAAAATCATAATCAAATCATCCGCCTGTATTTTCTTTCGCCCAAAGGTAGGAATTTTTCAGCACCCACTCGTAAATAGGAAAATTTCCCAAATTAAATATATGAACAATATATGTTTAATAGTCAAACATACACGTGTGTGTGTGTTTGTGTATGTGCATGCTTCTGTGTGCGTATGCATATACTAGTCAATAAACCAAAGAAAGTATGTGAGACGAGAGACAAGATTCAACAGACATTGCACTAGTCTAACGCTTAAAAACGTCATGCAGTCTTTGTCGTTAGACCTACATAAAAAATGTGAAAAATTATAGAGAAGGAGGAACGGTGATATAAAAAAAGGCTAGGGATCATGCGGCATTGCATTTCTGTGGGAAACAGGGAGAGAGGAAGAGGTGAGGTTGTGTGTGCATGTATCATAGGGTATGTATGTATGGAGATGAACTTAGGGGGTGATGTGTGTAGGAGATGAACTTTGGGAGTGATGTGTGTGTGTGTGTGTGTGTGTGTGTGTGTGTGTGTGTGTGTCTGTGCTGTGTATGTGTAAGGTTTATTGGGGCAGTAGTTATGAGAAGGTATGCATGTATAAGAGAGTAATAACATGAGGTTTTGGAAATGTGAGATGATGTGTGGGTGTGTTTGTATTATCTGTGAGAGGAAAACTTAGTGACAGTAAGAAAACATCGAAGAAAATATTTAAATTAGAGGTAAAAATTATAAATAATTGAATTCAAAAATATATTGAAAATTATAAAAATTACGAACTTTATATCGCTGGTCAAAAATCAGTGGATTATGTAACAGGCTCAAATACACAAAAAAGACAAAGAAGAATAGGGGATAACAAAAGGATAAATAATTTGCAGTAAAACGCCAAGGAAATCCTATGTAGTAAAATCGTATATAGGAAAGAAAAAAGAAGACAAAAATGCACAAGTGAGTTACATAAATATTTATATATGTGTGTGTGTAAAATGCTATAAATGCACAAGTGATTTATATAAATATTTATATATGTGTGTGTGTAAAAGACTATAACGGCCGTATTTCTCAAATGATTTTATCCAAACTGGGAACATACAGTGCTTATGTTCGAGGGATAGCTTTTAGAGTCTTAGAATGTTTCATATAATGAGTCATGGGCCCCCTGAAGGCAGAAAATACCCGTTCCTGGGTTATGTGGATAAGGGAGGTAACTCTTTCGGAAGTAACTTTCAGAAATTGATTGTCTTCATTACATCGATTGGTCAAAAACCCATAAAAATTAAATATTACTTTTCATATTAGATTCACGTCTTTGAAAGTTGTTTTGAAATATTTACTTCCGGTTTTCTTGTGTTAGTAACGTCTATATCTTTCTATCTATCTCTATCTCTTTGTATCTCACTATCTATTTCTCTCTATCCATCTCTATCTCTATATGTATTTGTCTCTCTGTATCTACCTGTGTATATCTTATCTATCCATCTATTAGGTCGTCAAGTATGAAATTTGTAGAAAAGAAAGAAATGGTTCCTAATGTTTTATAAATACAAGGATTAGTTTTATTCATCAAAGTATGCACCCATATTGTCAATACATTTTTGTCATTTCATCGGCAGCTTGTCCAGCCTGGGACTATAAAAGCCTGGCAATCTAGAGTGAATATAATCTTGGAGGCCTCTTTTACAGCATCGTCGATTTTTTTTTTTCCCCATCAAAAATTTATCCAAATTCTGGAAGATGTGGTAGTCATTTGGGGCAAGATCAGGTGAGTATGATAGATAATGGAGAACGTCCAACTCCAGCTCACGTAGTTTATCCAATGCTATTTTTACCATGTGTGGTCTGGCGTTGTCTTGCAATAAAATAGGAGTGGATCTGTTGACTAATCTAGGCAGTGTATTTTTTTTTGTTTCTTCATCATTTGGTCCAGTTGGTTGCAGTATACCTTGGCTGTGATTGATGAGCCAGTTTTAATGAAATCATAATGGATCACTCCTACACCAGACCACCAAATACACACCAACAACTTCTTTTGATGAATTTTGCTTTTGGACTGCGATTTGGTGACTCTTCTTTATCCAACCATTTTGCTGAACGTTTACCGTTTCTGTATTGGATCCATTTCTCATCACATGTTACAATTTGATTCTAAAATTATTCCTTTTTGTGACGAGAATGTAGCATAATGCAGGCCTTCAAACGTTGCTGTTTCTGATTTTGATTGAGTTCATGTGAAACCCACTTAGCCAACGTTTTCACTTTATTGACTTCAATTACGTGAGACAACATTGTTTCCTTGCTAATACCTAACAACAACGATAATTCACGGGCACTTTGAGATGGATCTGACTCGACGGTGGCTTACAATTCGCCGTTATTCTCCTTTGATTCTGGTCGACCGCGTTGCTCATGTGTGAGGTCAAAGTTACCAGAACTTTTGCAAACCAATTTGATATTGTCAGTGTCATAACATTAGAATGAAATACACCATTGATATTCCGAGCAGTCTGTGATGCTGTATTTCCACGAAAGAACTCATATTTCAAGACTCTACGAATTTCCAACTTATCCATCTCTAAACAAAAATAGCGAAAAACGATTTATAAATACCTTATAATGCGGAAAATTAGTTAGAATAAAGAAATACGTGCGTCAGCTTTCTTATTTCTTTATTGCCCACAAGGGACTAAACATAGAGGGGACGAACAAGGAAAGACAAAGGGATTAAGTCGGTTACATCGACCCCAGTGTGTAACTGGTACTTAATTTTTCTACCCGAAAGGATGAAAGACAAAGTCGACCTCGGCGGAATTTGAACCCAGAACGTAACGGCAGACGAAATGCTGCTAAGCATATCGCCCGGTGTGCTAACATTTCTGCCAGAGCGCGGCCTTGTGTGTTAGCTTTCTAACAAAAAATAAAGATTGTCAAAATATGATAATGTCACAAAATGAGCAGCTGTCAAAGTTTATCATATACCTTACTACAAATTTCATACATGACGACCTAATATAACTATCTTATTTGTCTAACAAGCTAGCTCTCTCTCCCTCTCTTCCTACTCTCTCCACATCTCACTTACTCTCTATTGTTTCACTTTCATTTTTCAGACACTATTGTGTTCAGTATCAGTTTTCGGTCGCTTTTTACAAACAACGACGACAAATTACTGACAGAAAGAAGTTCACAATTACTGATGAAAGTAATGTCATACATAATTTACTGACAGAAGTTCATAAATTTCACTTCAATCCGTACACTTCATTAAATTTGCCTACAAGTTTCTTGTCTACTTTAGCAACGTTGTGTGTGTGTGTGTGTGTGCGCGTGTGTGTGTGTGTGTGTGCGTGCGTGCGTGCGTGTTTTCTTTTTTTGACGGAATTACTGATAAAAGTAAGCTCATACTTTACTGACAGAAGTAACTTCAAAAAATTCCACTTAAATCTGTACACTTAGTTAATTTCCCTAAACATTTCTTATTTATTTTTGCAATTGTTTCGTGCTATTCTGTTTTTAACGGCTTTTTTTCTGGTTCCGTCGATACTGGCTTTTTGGCTCACGGATAAATTTCGCTTCAACCCGTACAATTCTTTATTTTCCGTAAAAATTTCATATTTACTTTCTGCCCGTCGTATTAAGAAATATAATTTCCGTTAACCAGTTATATTCATTGTTTACTATCTTCTGCACCCGTGTATTTCTGTATACATATATAACAATGCCTAGAAAGAAAATGTCAAATTTGTCTACAATGTCAAGGTCAGTCAAAAGAATGTCCAGAGCTGTAGAAAGGGAAACATACCAGGAAGCGAACAGACTGTGTTTTACAAAAAGCCAAAGCATTTCAAAGTGATGATCAGAGATATGCACGAATAACAAGGAATAGGTTTTTCACTGCAGAACGAAGTGCAGTTGCAACACCTCAGAGAAGTAACTTCTATGAAGCAGCTTTCAATTATGATCCAACAGTTCATTACGCAGATGACAGTAGAGTTCCTATTTGTGCAACGACAACTGAGTGCATACATTGTAAAGCAAGGAAGTGGCCTGGAGAGACACCTGCACTGTGCTGCAGTGGTGGAAAGGTTAAGCTCCCTGCAATCTTCCAGCCTCCAGAGCCATTGAACAAACTGTTATCAACTGACAAAGATTTCAAGCACTTCGAAAAAAAAAAACTAAACAATACAATGCTGCACTATAGATGACATCATTGGGAGCCACAAGAGATTTAACTGAGTCAAAATTCATGCCAACTTTCAAGATCCAAGGTCAGATTTATCATAGGACTGGCTCTCTAATACCTCTGTCAAATGAATGACCAAAATCTGCTTTTCATTTATTATAATTTGTACCTGTCTTTTTGATTACGAAATAAGCTACACAAAACATGGTTTTGAATTACATGTATTTAATTTATATGCATATATGAGTTGAAAACTTTCTGTTAAGGTGCTGGCATGGATTAGAGAGTTATTAATATAGAAAGTTGGTATCTCAGCTACTAGCAGTTGAGGCCTACGTAATCTAGATGGTCTTTTTAAATTTCGCTATTATATGTAACCCGGGCAACGTCGGGTATTTCTTCTAGCATATATATATATATCTATATGCATTTATTCATAAATATATATAAATGCAGGTGTAGCTGTGTGTTAGGAAGCTTATTTCCCAACCACGTTGCTCCGGGTCCAGTCCCACTGCGTGGCATCTTGTGCGAGTGTTTTCTATTATAGTCTCGTGTTGATCAAAGCCCTGTGAGTGGAAATAGTAGGCGGAACCTGAGAGACGCCTGCCGTATATATCTGTGTATGCGTATATATATATATATATATATATATGTGTGTGTGTGTATGTGTGTGTGCGTTTGTCCCCTAATCATCACTTGACATCTGGTGCTGTTGTCAAGTGATGCATTCATGACTCCGCAACCTAGCTGTTCGGCAAATGAGAGCGATGGAATAAGTACCAATCTTTAAAAATAACTACTGGAGTCGATTCATTGACTTAAATTTCAAGGCGGTGCCCCAATATGACCGCAGTCTAATGACTGAGTCACATAGATATGGGTGACCTGCGAATGAATAAATGTATACCTGCAACGTGTTTTGTATATGGACACATTATTGACAGTTTATGCGTGAACTATTATGGTATTATGCTTTGTGAGTAGTCTTTATGTGAACTGAGAGATTTGTGAGTGTAATACACGATATGCTATACGGTATTACCTTTGAGTCGTTCCATCCTTGTGACATCATTTCACAAACATAGGAAAATAGTCAAAAATTTGGATTTATTTAATCCGCTACAAATATAAGACGAAAATGTTTTCTTTGTGCTACCTTGTTAAGTATGGTGGACTTTCCGAATTTGTTTTGAATTTTTGAGTTCAAATTTTATTCATGTTAACTTTGCTTTCCATCGAACCAAGATCGATAAAATTGAGTAGCAATCAACAACTGGATTAGATATAATCAATCCGGCCTCTCAGAAGTTTTGTGTTTGTATGAACGTTAAGTGTTAATATGTCCTTTAAATGTAGGGTAATAGATTAGCATTCCTGGTAAAGTATCGGAAATAATGCCGTATGGTCCTTAGTGCTACCTTGTTACATATAAATGCAAAATCCACCCAACTTTTCACCCTTTACTGGTTCATTAATATATATAAGCGGATGTTACTGAGGTATTGGTCCAAGTGATGTATACAGGATCTACTTCAGTAGTGGATTCTGTGTGAATACTGACTGACAGGGATTTTCTTGCTGGTGGCTAAGATGACGACGACGAGAACGATGGGAATGTAGATGATGGGGGTGATGATGATGAGGTGGATGATGATGATGAGGAAGAGGATGATGACAACGACGATGACGACGACGACGAGATTGATGATGAGGATTTCATGAAAGTCGTTAATACTTTATAGTCTGGGGATGTCTACATTGGAAATATCAAAGGCAAAACTGATCTCTGCGTAATTGAAACTCAGAAGGCAGTTAATTGGAAGATCACTTTAAAGTATCATGAGCAATGTTCTAAGCATAAATATAGAATTCAAAGAGGTACTGAGATGGGTTGTTCTCTCCTCAATCTCTTGCTTTTTCAGAAATGCTTACATTGTGCTGTGAAAGTTTTGTGAGATAAGATAGCTTTTTCTTTGTTCTAACTTGAGATGACTATAAATGTTGCTGCTGTTGCTGTTGTTATGTTGAAGTTGTTATTGTTAAAATTATTGCTGTTGTTGATGTTATAATTATTATTTACTCTACTTATATCTTCGCAATTTACTCTCTTGCTTTGTCTTTACACTTATCAGCCATTCTCAAATTCTCTTTCTCTCTTTTCCACCCTGTTCTGTTTCTCACTCTCACCACCTTTGACTCACTTCATCACATTCATCTACCTATCTGCCACCTCTCTCTTTTTTTCTCTTACTCACTCACTCACTCACTCTGTCTTTCTATCTTCCTAGACAGCAACGCACAGTAAAACACAATTATAACAGTATATATAAAATAGCTAAAATATCTATTTAGTATTTTGTTTCTAGACCGGATATTAACTATTGATCTAGACGAAATACACACAAACACACACACACATACACACTCATACATACATACAAGCAATTAAATAGAAGAAAGTGAACAAAAACATTAGTAAAAAAAATATAATTAGAACTATAAAAGCAACAAAATGAAACATATGCAGATAAATCTTTGCAATTCATTAAATTACAAATCTTCCCCCGCACACCTAGATTGTTCAATGAAATCTCTATCGCTTCTATTTATTTTGTTTCCTTTTCTAACCTATCAAATGCAATATACTCAGGTATGCACGCGTGCATATGTGTGTATGTGTCTGCTAGTGTTTCCGTGCATTTCACTATTTATCTTACTACCTATCGCCCATTTAACTGTCACACGCATCCAACTTAGGTTACTAAGTTTTACTTCTATCTTCCGACCATTATTTAAATATTTCTTTATTCACAAAGAAAGTTCTAGACACATTTTTCTATCTAACTCAACCATTTGTTCCGCATCTTCCCCAATGTCTATCAATTATTGATACAATATCCACATCAAGAACATCAAAAATATCAACAACTACTTCTACTACTGCTGCTGCTGCTACTACTACTACAATTACTACTACAACTACTACTGATATGATACCATGCAGTGGCTCGCATGGCTTCTGTATGGTAGTATGAACATGTATATGTTTGTATTGATGTAAAAGGTTGACAACAACAAATATTTGGCTCAAATACCGCAGATTTGCTTGTCAGTTGTTTGACCTTAACTATTCAAGCATGTCACTTAGGGGCTGATGATATGTGCATGTATGATCACGAGCAAGAGTAGTGTGGGGGCATCATAGCTATGTGGTAAGAGCGAGTATTTAGTGTATGAATTGTGCACCATAGGAAGCATGGGTATTTCTTTCATTATCTTTCAAGACCCCTCATTCAGGGGACCTTATGAGCGTTATGAGATACTAGACCTGAATAAAACTCCACCCAACCTACCTGGAAAGTATACGGTGTTTATCTTGGTATGAGGCTTCCATGTTGCGTATATGCTAGTGAAGCATGAGCCTTGGAATCGTGATTTTAACTAGGTAATATGTGCAGAGCAGAATACATTTTATATAGAGAATACAAAATGCTCCTGTTCGTAGGCCATGACTTGAGGTTCGATCGAATGCATAAGTAAATCGAGCACAAAAGCAATGCTTTTGTAGTAGTAGTAGTAGTAGTAGTAGTAGTAGTAGTAGTAGTAGTAGTAGTAGTAGTAGTAGCAGCAGCAGTAGTATTAGTAGTAGTAGCAGTAGTAGTAAAACTTTTTAAACCATAAAATCTATGACTTTGATGACCTCAACAAGGATGAAACTGGATTTATGAAGAAGTTAATGGAATTAATTTGGACGAGTTCTCTTGTCTTTCGGACTACATCCTCTGATCCACCCTTCGTTATCTCTCTTTGGTCTCTTGTCATTTCTGATCTTTTGTTATTTCTACCAACGCAAACACTGAGAGCCCTCTCATACAAAATTTTCATAGCAGAATGTAACCATTTCTGAGAAAGCAAGAGTTTGAGGAGAGAACAATCGGTCTCAATACTTATTTAAGTAGCATATGCACAAAATTGCACAAAATACTTTTAAGTGATCTTTCAATTAACTGCCTTCTGAATTTAAATTTTGACTTTCTCTTTAACGAATCAGTAAATAAATTAACAATAATGGAGGCGACTCCATGCCCCACGCTCTCTGTCTGTCTGTCTGTCTGACTGTCTCTCTCTCTCTCTCTGTCTCTCTCCATCTCTCTTTCTCTCTCTCTCTCTCTCTCATTCCCTCTCTCATTCTATCTCACTTACTCTCGCTTGCTCGCTCTCGTTTTCTCTCCGTATCTTCCTTCCTTCCTTTCTTTTACTCTTTTGTCTTTTTCTTTCTAAATCTCTCCCCTTTCTTTCTTTCTTTCATTCTTTCTTTTCTTCTTTCTTTTTTTTGTCTTTCTTTCTTTCTTTCTTTCCCTCTCATGCGCACTTTCCAATTTGCTACATTATATTCTTATAATTATAGGATTTAAATGAATAATTCATTGTAATTTCTGTTGTTGGTGTGAACGAGCAATTATGACTATAATGTCTATCCAGCCGTGACCATTTGTCCTTTGTCTTTAACTTGTATAGATTGTCTGGCAAAATGAATGAAGTCTGCCAAGTTTCAAGACGTTAGTATGTTCTTTAAACAGTTTTAACGGCCATTCCTAACTGCTTTGCTAAAACTTAACGACTACACTTATGAACTGATGACTGAGTGCGTGATATGTATGCATGTTAACTTTTCGTAGTTGAGCCAACTACTTTGGAACATCTGCAAAGTGGTTTTTGCATCATACAATCAGCTAGTATCACAAGATACGTAACTAGCACTTCCTTCTAATTCAATTTTTCTTCTTATGAAGAAACATGCAACATCTAAACTGTTTTTTTCTTTCTATTTACTGTTTAAGGTGATAGCTATTCTAAAACTAAAAGAAATGTAATTGGAGGTGTCTTTCTTCACCGGACTTTTAGTTGAAGGTAGCAAGACATTAGAAATGGAAATATTAAGAAACAAATATATCTTACTGGTAAAATTTCCGTCTTTCTATTTCAGATGTGACTTAACTTCCCTTTCTAAAACCATTGAATAATCACATCAAAAGTACTATGGAGACAACAATAAGTTTCCCTATAGTTCGCATGCAATAATCACAGTAATAATAGCTTACCAGCATGTGATCTCATAGCTACATCGAAATTATATAAACGTATATCTACACATACACACACACACACATATGCGTGTGTGTATGTCCGTGTGTCTGTGTGCGTGTGCGTACTTGCGTGTGTGTATATGTATGTATGTATGTATGTATAGCAAGCATCTACTGATATCATCTACATCTCAACTCGAAGTAACACGAAATTCGTTTTGATGAGAATTTATACAAAACCTGAAAATTTCGTTAGCGGCAAAGATAATAACATTCCTTTACACGTACTAATTATTTTCTGTACAACTCATTAATTTAGTTTTCTTTGCTTCATTTTAGGCAACGACAGGCAGTCTGCCAAAGCCGACCACCGGCAAACTTCAAAGTATCTTTCATCTTTATTCTAAAAACATCATACTACGCCTTTCTAAATTTAGTGGGTTTTATCTCCAGTTAATGATGTGAATAGCCCGCGGCCAATTTACAACAATTAATTTCAACTTAATCTCTTGAATTATTTTAATCCACGTTAATGATTTCATATTAGATATGAAAAGGAAAATCAAAACAAAATATTACAATATTTCCCGATATCGACGGAATTATGTTACCCATGAAATTTGTTGTTTATACCTATATACCCACATCTATAAAATAACAGCCTTTAAACAACTAATGCGTTTGTATCACAACTTATGAATGCTCTTCTTTCATCAAGTAAATATGCGGCAGGGATTCTTCTTTGTCTGTGAAAAATGAGCTGTTTTACAAAATACCCTCAAAACAGTAGTGCTCTTTAAATAAAGTGGCCAGGGAGAATTGTAATTTGAGCTTAATGAATGCAGCTGAAATACTCACGTGTAAAATCAACTTAATCAGGTAATATAACGAGCATTTAATTTGTTATTCTCATTTATTTAACAAAATTTATGTGTACGCTATTTTATAAGAGATTTTTTCTTTTGTTTCTCAATTTCTTTACAATGTGGTATACGAAATATTGATATCCTAACTAAGGTTAACTTTTTAATATGATCCTTGACTATTGCACCTAACACAATTCAAATATTCTTTTTATTTCACTGAATTCACTTTAACCGTAGTAAACTAAATATTTCTTAAAAGAAATAGACAAAAGTGTAATTTAGTTATAAATTACACTTACTGCCCCAGTACACCTCGCTGACATTGTCAGGGTCCTTCGTCTTCTAATTATATTTCAGAGATCTGTATCGCATACTGGCCAGCAAAATGATTTGTTAGCAATTATTTTCCCTAAGATGTGTTCTCATAGTCAAACATACGTCATAGAGTAACATGCTCTAACATTTGATAACAACCTTTGTTAACTATATAATGAACCAGGGAAACGTAGCTTACCTTGACTAATATCTATGACACTACTTTGTTACTCATAGAATGAGTGAACAAATACAGTGTTCTTGTGGTTATACATTTTGTTGATTACGAGAAAGCCTTCGATAGCATCGAGGTGAATGCAGAGTTGAAATTAAGAAAATGCAATGTACATTACATCAAAATACTCAGATATGCGAAGTCTAGATATACAACAGATATAGTTCTGCTATCATCACCATTAAGGGTCTCAACTGACAATGACGTCAAGCATGGGGATACCATCTCTCCAAAGACACTTTACCGCATGTCCAGAAAAGGTCATCAAGTACATTGACAGGATAGGTGGGATGAAAAAACAACGGTTAGCAAATAACACAGCAGCAAATCGCGGATTACATTGTACACATCACTGAAAGCACAGATCCGCTACAGAACATACTGACATAGCTACATAAAGAGATAGCAATAGGTCTTAAAGTAAACCTCATAAAAAGAAACTGTATACGGTTGGAAGACGTAGCACAAAGCTGAATATAGGTGGGATGAGATGAACACGAGGTAGTAAATAAAAACGTTTACGAAGGGAACACACACACACTAACACACAAGCACACACACACACACACACACACACACACATATATATGATGGACTCTCCTGTTGGTTTCGACGTATAAGTATCTGATACCCTACTCTTTCTTTGTCACTCATAATGATTATGTCGAATATGATATTTAGATTCCGTCAACGATTTGCAAAGAAGCCCACGGATGCTGAAGATATAAAGATTACAGGTCAGTCCAGGTGGTTATATGCAGGCGCTTTTCTTCTTTTACTTGCACACCTTAGCCTGCTAATGCAAGTTACAACAAACTTTCTTATACCAATTTGACACAACAGCCTCCATTTCGTTCGCTCCAAAGCTATTCGCTAAAAGGTATAAGCAATCTTCACGGCTGAGACATTACTCTTTAGCTTGTCTTGATATGTAAGCGATGGTCAACCAACTTACTATGATATATATTATTATACACATCGTTTTTCTATCTCGTTTGCTAGATACTTTCTGTGAATTAATTTGTTGAAGCAAATTATGTTTTCTGGAAGAGTCACACTGCCTTAATGACTTAATATGTAACACATTCACCGCTTCAGTTTCAACTCATTTATTATTTGTATTTATTTCCATCATAAATTTTCGTTGCTACCTTGTCAATGGTTGTTGACGGTGTCCGTTATATATGTATATATATATATATATATATATATACA
>NC_068985.1:57993142-57993496 GCF_001194135.2 Octopus bimaculoides | reverse complement strand
TTTTCACGTGAAAACGGCTTCACTATTTACTTCCATACTTGTGATACATAAATAATTTGACCTCGGATAAATCTTAGGCTCTTCATTTGATTTTGTTTATCTCTAATTAAAAATAAATAATATTGCTTTATATTTAAGATTCACTTCTTTAAAAAGGTTTCTCAATGTCAACTTCCGGTACGGACGTGTAAAAACGGCGACGTCTCTCACTCTCTACTACGATCAATTAGTGAAACACATTTACGAATTTCATAAACTTCAATATTCCGTAGAAGATAGTTTTTAACGTGCTTTTATTTATACGATTTTGGGGCGTTCCATGTTCATCTCATATATTCTCACTCTCTCTCTCTC
>NC_068985.1:57992375-57993132 GCF_001194135.2 Octopus bimaculoides | reverse complement strand
GCGTTCCATGTTCATCTCATATATTCTCACTCTCTCTCTCTCATTCACACACTCCAGGTTTGATTTCGTTCTGAACTCGCACACTTCGTTAATTTCCCTAAAAAAATTTTCTATTATTTTTTTTTTGGCACATGTGTGTTTCTGTATGTGTGTGAGTGAAGGGGTGTGTTGCGATGTCTACGTACATACATAAATACATATGCAAACATCTTTTCTGTGTGTATATCTGCACGTGTGTGTGTGTGTGTGTGTGAGAGAGAGAGAGAGAGAGAGAGAGAGAGACAGACAGACAGACAGACAAAGAGATGTTTCAGTGACTCTCTATCTCTCACATACGTACAAGAAATGTATGACTATTTATGTATGTACGTATAATTGTAGACACACCCCTTCACTGGCTCTGCCTCTCTCTATCTCTGTCTCTGTCTCTGTCTCTGTCTGTCTGTCTGTCTCTCTCTCTCTCTCTCTCTCTCACACACACACACACAGCACACACGCGCATACACACGTGTGTCTTTGTAAATATGTCTGTATATATTTATGTATGTGTGTGTTTGTAAGAGACAGAGTGTGAGTGAGTCAAGGGGTGTGTTTTCATATGCATCCATCATTTTTGGATGTATGTGTGCGTGTGTATGTGTGTGAGACAGAGTGAGAGAGCGGTGTGTATGTAGAACTAGCAGAGGCACCCGGCGTTGCTCGGGAATGAAATTGTTGCTTATATACGTGAAGAAAAAAGGGCAAAATATGCTGTATA
>NC_068985.1:57982235-57988410 GCF_001194135.2 Octopus bimaculoides | reverse complement strand
CATCCCTATTCATTCCATTCATGCCTGTCTTAAGAACTTTAGAATTATGTGCTGCAATAATCTGCTCTAGGTTCTTAGTATTGGAAAAACTAAACCTAACACTATGCGTATTAATAATTTTACCGTAACGCGAATTTGTAGGGAAATGCTTACTAATTACCTCCCTAAACTGAGCTACCAAATTTGACTTAACATTTTTACCAAATGGTAAAATAAACCAAAGATAACCATCATTAATATTATTAAAGACTTTTGCAAAATACCTAAAACATTTAGAATTACGCATGACATTATTACGATTATATCTATGATCATAATTTTTTTTATTATTACTCCTAACCAATCTAAGCTTATTATTCCTAACATCCCTATCTACTCTAACCTCACCAGATTCACGTTCAACATAATATACCTTATCTTTAAAACCAGCCCTATTTAGAGCTTCATTATAAAAAGGAGCTTCATTATCGAAAACAACATGATTAGGTGATAACTTAGAAAACCTAATCGAAATATTTCTAACTAAATTATCAATAATACTTCTAGGGTGGTTACTCCATCTACTTATATATTTCAAATTAGTAGACGGTTTATGGTACGGTCTATACGTATCGTTTTTTGATATCAAGTGTCAAATCTAAATAATTAGCTAGCGAAATATCATCATCGTAAGTGACACTCATTCCCATCCTATTAAAAAATCTCGATAAAATACCTTTAAGTCTCTGCAAACATTGGGTAGAATAATTCCTAATATAAATAAGACAATCGTCCCTATATAAACCGCCCCTAACCACAGGGAATTGATCAGCCAATTCATACAAAATATAGGAACCCACAACATCCGCTATTTGAGCTGAGTTAGAACTTCCCATAGGAACATCGACAGCATTAGGAGTATCTTCACGAATCCAAATCTTATCATTAAAAGAAATAAAGGACTTCCGAGCTGCTAACACTACTTCTATTTCATCCCTAGTAAGCCCTGCCTTGTTATGGAAGAACCAAAGAGCCTTATTAAGTACGCTAGGGTTAATAGAAGCATAAAAATTTGAAATATCAAACTGAATAAATTTAGCATTACATTTGTTTTCAATAGAACGAAACCACTCAATAACCTGATCAGTACTAGACCATAAATTCAAAAGTAATCCATCAATTATAATAGTAATATACCTATCCAAAATACTTTTACTGATAATCCCAATATCAGATTTAGCCGGGCAAATAAGCCTCAATCGCCCCATTCACACATACACCTGCTCTCTTTCTACTTTGCTCACTGATTCACCGAATGCCTCTAAGACATCAGACTCAGCAATGGCACCCCAGTATCGCACCAATTCTACTCTACCGGTCATTCACCACAACATCTCTCTGTGTTCGGACTGTTTCTGCACAGTGGCCACGCGAACCCCCGCCTTTGCTGCGAAGAGGAATTAATCTTCTCTTCTTTCCTTTCCGCCATATCGGCTCAACTCACCTCCTGTATTCATCTGACACCAATCCCACACGTGTTCCCACACACCGCCCACCTCGGTACCCTCACGACACACACACCATGATAAACACACATACACACTGTCTGAATCATCCCTTACTTTACACACCATTACATACACCCATAAAAACCCTTCCACTGCACACACATTGCACCGACCACTTCTCAGCATCCACGCCACAAACCATTATTGACATAGCCACACACAATCTTCAATAGCGTCACCAAACATACCACTATTGCAGCATCCAAGCGCAATGTTTAATTCAATACACACTACACACCATATTGCACACTCCCATACTCTCACAAGCAGACAGTATATATATTCCCACACCCACTCAAGCACAAAAACCTAAACACAGATGTTATATACACACACACGCAAAACATATAAACACATGCAAAACTCATAAACAGACGCAAAATGTATAAACACACACAACACACATAGACAACGATAACTTTAACCCACAAATATACATTATACACATGCGCTCTATTTCCTCACATACATACATAGACATGTGCACATACCAGTTGTAAAATCACATATCAACTGCTGCACATAAAACACAGAGACATATTGCACACGCACACACACATATCAGACTCAATCGCCCCATTCACACATACACTCATACACACTTACACACACATTCTCACATACACGCCCTCGCTTGAGCACCTTAGTTCGTAGGGATCACCATTATTATCTCCCTCTTGTTTTTTCCAGTCATCTCGCCATGTTAGATAGCTGAACTCTACACACTTTTCCTCTCTTCTTTTTTTCATTATCTCTACCTTTTTTGTCATTCATTTCTGTCGGAGCGTAAATGACTTTTTCCCGATAGTTAAACTAATACCCGTACTTGTAGTTCCTACACCTGTTTTTCTGTAAATTTGATCTATATATATATACACACACACATACATACTTACATATATATATATATATATATGTGTGTGTGTGTTTATGTGTGTGTGTGTGTGTGTGTGCGTGTGTGTGTGTGTGTCGAAGGGCATGGGCGTGTGAGTCTGTGTGTGTATGTGGGAGGCATGCTCATTATTGTTAGTTGACCATGGCGCTAGTCAATCCCTTTTCTTGCAACTTATTGCGCAGCATGTATCTATTTCAAACATACACCAGCATCTGATATTAAAAAATAAATATTGCAAGTAGAATCAATCCGTGAAACTTAGGGCTGCAGTTCCATCTCACGTTTCGTTGTATTGGTTCAAACCCATTTTCCATACCCTTTTTATTTTAGAATTTTTGTTCATGTGCGAATCAATTATTTTGATGGAGCTACTTCTCTATTTGAGGGATTCTTACAGCATATGAAAAATATCTTTTCGAAATTTTCTTCGCAAAAAATACAGCCCTGTTGCTATGAAGACTTTAAAAATAGATTTCTATAATAAATCGTATGCAGGATTTACAAAGTCAGTCATATGAACTTATTTTTCGACGTAATTAATGAACCGCTAGTACATACGAAACTCGAATACGCCTTTTTCAAGAAATTCAGCTTTAAAATGGCAATAAAAACGGGGCTACAGAAAGGAAAAAAAGAAAACACTATAGGTTTGTAGTGTGAAATCATTTAAAACTTGAAGAATATAAAGATGTGGCATAAAATATTTGTGAAAATCGATAAAACGGGGTAATACTTATCGTATGGAGTGTAGCACTAATAAAGTGAAATACCGATAAAATTGCATGAACAAGAAATATATGAAAGGCGCCTTCAAAATGTTAAATTCGATGAAAAGGATGACCAATCTTATAGCTTATATTTATAAGTTAGATGATAGATACCTGTTCTTACATTTAAAAGACATTTTCTATTCATCAAAAAGTCATAAAACAATTTTTATGATTAATCCCACCCCTAGATTTTTTTAATACTACGCAAGTAGGTGGAAGGTGGTTTAGTAACATTATATTACATATATTTTATAATATTGATTTCAAATTTTGGCACAAGAAAACAGGTTCGGATGAGGGAAACATCGACCCCTGTGCTCAACTGTGCTCTTACACCAAAAGTAAGAATGGCAAACTCGACTTCGGATTTTGAGATATATACGTAAAGACAAGCGAAATGCTGCTAAGCAATTTTCCCACTGTGATAACGATTTTGCCAGCGTTGAATATAATTGATAATATTGTAGTGAAGATCCTAGGTTGGCTTTCTGGTTGAACCGTGTGAAATGTATACTTGTTATTGGTCAGTTTTCACCAGTTGAAAATAAAACAGAATGTATATTAACATAGTACAATACAGTGAATTATTATTCGAATATTATGAAACAACTCCCATTCAAAGCTTTTTATTTTATAAACTGGCACTCCATCGGTTACGACGATTAGGATTCCAGTTGATCCGGTCAACGGAGCAGCCTGCAGGTGAAATTAACGTGCAAGTGATTTCCACTCCACAGATACAGACACCCTTAACGTAGTTCTCAGAGTGATTCAACGTGACAAGGCTAGCACTTTGACATACATGTACTAGGCATTTTCGCCAGCTGAGTGAACTGAAGCAACGTGAAATAAAAGTGTCTCACTCAAAAACACAATGCATCGCTGGTAACTGAACTCGCAAACTTACGATCGTGAACCGATACCGTCACCGCTAAACCACGCGCCTTCCCTTGATTTTATAATCTTCACCGAATATCAACATGGAGAGTAATTTTGTTTTCATATTTCTTTTCATTTTTTAAAATATTATTTTGATTAAGCTTACATGAACGTAATAATTACTTCTGTTTTGAAAATTAGTAATTATTTAAACATTATTCTGTGAAAAACAAGGAATTTTAGAAAAGTAAAATTGTAGTCATTGATACTATATTATATTTCTTGATATTATCTACGATGGTAAGATTATATTTCCGAAATTACCTGAAGATATATGATGAGGAACATCCTAAATATACAAGTAATGATTTCAAATGTTGGCACAAGGCCAACAATTTCGGAGGAGGAGATAAGTCGATTACATCAACTAGTACTTATTTTATCGACCCCGAAAGGATGAAGTGTAAAGTCAACCTCGGAGGAATTTGAAGTCAGAATCTAAAGACGGACGAAATGCTGCTAAACACTTTGCCTGGCGTGCCACCGCTTCTGCCAGCTCGCCACCTTTGTAATATAGAAATACTAATGCATTGTAGGAAATCAAGGCTTTCCGATGATTGTAATATTTAGATAATGAAGGGCGGCGGGCTGTCAGAATCGTTAGCACGCCAGGCAAATTACTCAACGGTATTTCGTTACGTTCCGAGTTCAAATTCCACCGAGTTCGACTTTGCCTTTCATCCTTTGGCAATCGATTAAATAAATACCTGTTACGAAATGGAGTCGATGTAATGGACTTAATCCCTTTTTCTGTCCTTGTTTGTCCCCTCTATGTTTAGCCCTCTATGGGCAATAAAGCCATAAATATTTAGATAATATAATTATATCTTATAAAGAATTATATCTTAAACATATCCAGTGTGACAATGAATTCTAGAAATTCTGCACAGGTATCAAATTTCGTACGTATTGTTATATGAGAATACCTCTAAAATCATTTCATTTAACGGTTCAGTTTCCAAACATGACGATCTTTTCGCATCGGAAAATGGAGAACGATTTTTATATCCAGCATGACAATAGAAACAAATTAAATTAGGTAATTTACTGAACGCGATTTTAAAACTAAATAATGAGAAGATTTAATTAAACTTGAATCAAATTTACAATTCACAGATCAGTGGCAATAACTTACAGCTTCTCTTACCTAATTAGTCAATTGAGCGAATCTCTACTATTTTTCTACGTAGAGGCATATTTCGAAAGAGAGGCGATTGAATACTACACAGCACACATGCTAAGTAGTGTCAAGGAAACATATATAAAAGAAAATTCGATAATATAATGTTTCATTTTCCGGATATGTTAGAGCATGTTTAAGGGAAGTACTTTATTCGTCTCTTATATTTTCCCCGCGGATCATAAGGCGACAAGAGATGTTTGCTCTCAATTTCAAATTGTAAGTTATTCTAAGAATACGAATGCATTAAGTTTAGATGAACAATAGAATGATTGTAAAAATTGTCAATAAACAGATTAAACTAAATCTAATAATATGGCATTAAGGTTCCAAAACGGTATCTCCAATTAATGGAAGATGTATCTATGAATCTATGATATATGCAAATAATGATACATCAAAAATCAATCACAATGAAATAGATACCATAAGAAAGACTACGAAGAAATTTAGAGGCCGGTTTACAGACACACATTTACATTTGGAACTGTGCAAAATTTTACATTAGATTAGCAATGCAAATTTATCACTTCAAGTTTTGCATTAAATGGCAAATTTAGAATAAATGCCCAGTAAAATATACGCTGTATTTAATGGATGGGAGAAATATTACTAAGTTTTATTAAAAAAGATAAAACTAGTAATTTATACGAGGATTCAGAAAGGATTGCATGACAAAGTATATGCGCAGATATTTATGCTAAAGTTTCGATTTTGCAAACATCAAGCATGAGACCAGATACAGTGCCTAAAGATATTTGCTTATCGATATAAACGTTCCGTCTCTAACTCTTGCTCTAATTCTCTCTCCTATGTTTATATATATATATATATATATATATAT
>NC_068985.1:57972699-57981743 GCF_001194135.2 Octopus bimaculoides | reverse complement strand
AAGAAGAAGAAGAAGAAGAAGAAGAAGAAGAAGAAGAAGAAGAAGAAGAAGAAGAAGAAGAAGAAGAAGAAGAAGAAGAAGAAGAAGAAGAAGAAGAAGAAGAAGAAGAAGAAGAAGAATACGGGAGTGGTATGACAGTAGTAGACTTCGTGGAATCTTCTTTAATGGCTTTTGGTTGTAAATCCTTTAGTTTGGGAGATCTAAGTTTGTGGATGTTAAAGTTGTAGTGCACGTTGAAAAATTGTATCTGAAAATAACCTGTTGTGGTTGTAGCAGTAGTGATTAAAATTCTTAAGAATAAATTCATGGGTATTGGCTATTCTGAATATATCATTTTTAATGTTTGCGTGGTATTATTCTAAGATCGTTGTGGTAGTGTCACCTGTGGTGGAAGCGAGTGTTTTATATTTTGCTATAAAATATGATTATTTGCTAATGCGCTGAATATAGGTTGAATTGCCTCAGAATTTATAGGGGGAAAATTCCGAAGTTGGGTTCTTCATTATCGGCGCAAATATTGATGTGTTCGCTTAAAGCTATCTTTCTGTATTACCGAATTTTAATCTGGGATCTATGTAGGGTCATCTTCTAGAGTAGACTGTTTTTGATTTGGCCTATGCATTTCTCTCGACACCATGAGCAAGTTAACACATGTTTTAGGTTTTCCGAAACACATATGAGGCTGTTTTCCACTGTAAAACGTTGACCTTGTTTAAAGGAGAACTCCGATCCCTCAATTAGGTTGATGCATATATTACAATAGGTCTCCCGCATTTTTTCTGGCTGTTTGAATGTTGTTGACGAATATACTTAGGCTTGTTTTAGAAGACTTTTCATTGACTTGGGTTATCTTTTGCTCTTTATGATGGTGTGCGTTTGGAGGAATTGGTTCATTCTGCGGTTCCTTTTTAGTAGAGGAATGTTCTGGAGTATGGTGTCGAGAGCGTCATTGTTAAGGGGTTTGTGTGTGGATATGTATGGTACGGCTTTTGATTGTAAATCCTTCTTTAGTTTAGGATTCTGAGTTCATGGATGTTAGGTTGTAGGGCACGTTGAAAACAAGTCTATTAATGATAGTGGGTAGTTCCTGCTGATGAGTGCATTCTTTAGCTCATGCAGTCGTGTGTCCCTGGTGCTTGTATCAGATACTGTAGTACACATCCTTTTGCCAGGTTGAAGGGGGTATTCATTCTAGTGTGTCTGGTGTGGAATGAGTTGAGCGGTAGATATTGCTTGGAGTCCGGGGGCTTATAGTATATGTATGTGTCTATTTTTCGTTGGTTTTCTTAATGAGGATATTGAAGAATGGAAGTTGTTGATGGCGATATTGCATCGTAAATTGAAAGTTCATGTCAAGTGCCTGAAATTATTTCAGTCTGTCTATGCTACTTTCACACCAATCCCGTCCTTTTCTTCTTCTTCTTCTTCTTCTTCTTCTTCTTCTTCTTCTTCTTCTTCTTCTTCTTCTTCTTCTTCTTCTTCTTCTTCTTCTTCTTTCTTCTTCTTTTTCTTCTTCTTCTTTATTCTTCCTTTTTTCTTTTTCTTTCTTCTTCCTTCTCTTCTTTTTCTTCTTCTTTTTGAAGACACAAACAAAAAAAAATGAATAGAAATTGAACCGGTGTGTTAGTATGACTGTCCCCAGTCACAAAATATGTTTCAAATCGCGAATTCACGTAAATAGTATTGCATACGACAAACAAAAACAATGTATACACACTCACACACACGCACACACACACACACACACACACAAACGCACGCACACATATACATATATATTTTCATACGTACATAGATAATACATACATATATATATATATATATATAATATACGTACATATGGTGGTTGTCTACTCCTTAAACAGAGTTTGACCACCTCCTGCACCTACACCTTAGCCCTTTCATGGCGTCTGATGTGGCTTTTTAAACCAGACAGTGTTTTGAAGAAACACCCACACATATTGCACCTCTGATTTGCACTACCAATACCTGCAAGTAAGTTCTGCTCATTGTGGATCCTAACATGTCTTTTAAGACCCCCATTGGATTTGCAAACCCTCTGGCACACACCACATTCAAACGTACATATATATATATATATATATATATATAATATAATTTATATTAGTATGTATATTTATTCTTATATAATTATGTATGTTATATATGTGTGAGTGTGTGCATGTGCGTTAGTGTACGTGTGTGTATATAGGTATTTATGTTAGTGTGTGTCTTCCAAAAGTTTTCTTTGCATTTGCAGCATTGTCAACGGATGTCAACTCTATCTGTTATCAGAGCTACGTTTCTTTTGTCTGTTTGAAATTCTCTCGTGCGTGTGTGTGTGTGTGTGTGTGTGTGTGTGTGTGTGTGCGTGTCAGCGTGCATGTGTTTGCGCGCGACCGAGTGTATGTGAGCGCACCAGCGTAGATGCCTGCTTGTGTATGCACATATATATGTATGGATGGATGGATGGATGGAAGGATGGATGGATGTATGGATGGGTGGAAGGATGTACTCTCTATATTCATGTGTTTTTGAGTGTGTGCGTGCTTGTGTGTGTGCGTGTGTTTGTGTGTGTGTGTGTGTGTGTGTGTATTTTTGTGTGTACATCTGCTTCCTATCGTGTTTGAGAGTGTCTTTGTGTATGCGTTTGTGTGATTATGTACGTGCGTCTGTTATTCATGGATGGACTTCTCTATTTGGGTTTTTGTGTGCATGCGTGTGGAGAGTGTTTGTATATATGGTCATGTCTTTCGACTTGTGTGTGTGTGCGTGTTTGTCTCTCCGTATTATCAATCTACCTATCTACTTATGTATCTGTTTACCAAGATAACTATTTACATCCCCATATATTTATCTGCTTAACTGTCTATTGGCAAATGTACCTATCAATGTATATTCCGTATGTATCTCCATCTTCTACATGTACTTCCTTTTTAGTACGGGGGACGTTCCATTTATTAGTACGTACTTTTGTAATTGTCTGAGTGATAGGTATTTCGGGTACTTGGATAAAATGCAGTGGTTAAGTCTACCCAGTGTGTCTCCATGTTAGTCTTTGGCTTGTTGATAGGGTATGGAGGACTGTTCCTTGCTATTACATTGCCTCAAGTGTCTGTTTATTCTCTCCGCTATACTTCTAGACATCTCTCCATTGTATGCCATGTTAATGTCCTCACAAGCAGTTCTCTGCATCTTATACTGTAGACTACAATGTTAGCTTTACAGTTAATGCCAGGATTAATCTTACACATAACATAATGGCGATGTAGAAATCAAAACACAAATGAGAGAAGAACCTAATTAAATAGCAAATACAACGGGTGAAACTGTAATTATCAAACCCTCAATAACCTGTTAATCAAATTAAAGAATATAAAACATCCTAAAAAGACCTACTTAAAAATTTAAAAAAAAACATTCTTATGAACAAGAAAATAATCCTGTTTCCGATTTTGAATTTAACAGCTTTTTTCTAGAAAATAAAATCAAAAATAATTCTTCAGAACAAAGGGAGCAGAACTTATTACCAATCTTATAGGCCGAGGCCATTACTAGGACTGGTAGAAGAAGCCCTACTTCTGTTTCTAGAGGAATAGTAATTATTCGAAATCCTGTTCTGAATATAATTAGCAGAAGAACCAATATAAAAGTAATCATTACACTCATAAATGACTTTAGCTTAATGAACTACTTCTTTACGTTTACAAAAATTTCTAAATAAACAATTTTCTTTGTTTCTACAATCACAAAGGGAATTTCCACTCCTTTAACAATATTATTAATGAAACTTAGATTTGAATCAAAACTATCACTACCACCCTGGCTAATGGAAAAATGAATAAAATTAGCATCTATGGAATTGATCTCGCTAATATTAACTGAGCTAACACGATGATAAAACAACAGATAATGTATTCTCATAAATAGAAGAAAATTCGAGAAACCGAAAATGCCTCCTTAAGGGATCTCGGATTCAAAATCTCACAGTATCTACTTTTTTTTATTAAAATGTTTCAAAAACAATCTATAAACAGTCCCAACTTAATTATTTTTAATTGACCAGCAAAGGGAATAACATACCATATAATGTTATTCTTGTCAAAAACTAAATTATAATGACCTAGATTATTAACCTTAAAGACCAATTTAGAATTATTACCTTTTAGCACGTAATTACATTGATATTTATAAACATTAGTAACTGGGGTTAAAGTATTATTCTCTTTGTTCTTCTGCGCATTTTCAGATCTATATTTATCATTCTGTTTAGACTTAGAATATTTAAAATCAAATCCATATTCATTATTAGTAAGTTTCGATTGATCGATATAATCAGGGCTAGAAATATGAAGGCATTCAATGTATGTATTGTAACCAGCCTTATTAATGGCTCTATCATAGTAATCAGCATTCTTATCAAAAATTTCCTTACACGAAGATAAGGCAGAAATTCTTCTAGAAATATTGTAAATTAGAAATTTCTTAGCACAGCCTGGATGATTACTTCCCGAATTACTATATTTCAGATTAGAGTTAAGCTTTTGATAACGTTCGTAAATACCAGTTATAAAATTAACGTTAACATCGAGAAAGTTAACAGATTCATGTCCATTTACTACGGTGGTAGATAAACCGAAATTACATTTAACCAGTGAAACTTCTTTCTATATAGATCTAATTTCTTATTAGAAACATGTCTAAGGGTGAACAATGAGTCATCTAGGTAGAAACCTCCAGCAAGCTCCGGAAAATCACTCCCTAACTTCAGCACAATATAAATACCTATATCCGTAACATGAGCAGAAATTGTCGCTCCCATAGGAATATCAAACCCGTTGTAGCTAAACTTTCTAACTCAAAACTCATTCTCAAATTCAATGACAGGTGTACTGGCTGCTAAAATGATTCTAATTTCATCCATACGTAAGTCAGAATTCTTCTTAGGAAATATTAAGGCCATATCAAAATCTGCTTGATTAGTGGAAGAATAATAACTATTAATATATATCTGAATATACTTATACCTACCCTTACTCTCAATATTTTTGAACTAATCAATACCCTCATAAGGGTTCGACCAAAGATACAACTTAATTTTATCCTTGAGAACTGGAATATACTTATCTAAAATGGCCTTACTCTTTGTAAGCCTAGTACTTATTCTATCGGTTCCTTTTGCGTAACTAATAAATTACCACGACATAAACTCACCACCATCCGTTGTCAAGCGATGGCAGTGGAACAGAAAAACGCACCCACACACAAATACATAAATACGCACACAGATGTGTATATATATATATATATATATATATATATATATATATATAATTTAGAGAAAAGAACCACGGTTCCTGAACACAACCTTGAAAATCCAGTCACATATAGAGAAATTTAATAAGTAAATAAACTAAAAAGAACTATAATAAAATACAAAGTAATAGTTATTAAAATAATTAAACGACTACACGTGTTTCATAACCAAATTTTCAAATAGAAAATAAAATAAAATCAAGTCGATTAAACTAAATCGATCGAAAATCAATTCTATTCAAAAATATAGCTATTCTTCGGGTCAAAATACAACAATAATACTAATAGAATGAATGTATATATATATCAACCAACAATAAATAACAAATGAATTTATATAAAAATACTTATTTTTATCAATAAGTAAAAGTACTTATTTTACCAATAAATAAAAGAAAAATATGTAACGATATTATTCTTATCGAAGCTTTAGTTTAAACCAAAGCCAAATTGTACTCGAGTTATGCATTCCTTGGAGAAGTTAATATTAAAAGGGGCATCTTCCAAGGTAACTCGTTTTCTCCGTTACTATTTGTAATGTCACTAATACCCATAACAATGACACTTAGAAAAGTTAAAATGGGAAGAAAAGCCCATCATCCAACCGTCTTCTGTTTATGGATGAAAAAACAGATAGATTCCTTAATCTAAACAGTGCCGAATTGTGGTAGTGACATCGATATAGAATTTGGGACAAATGCTCAATACTTAATATGCCCAATACTTAATATGAAAAGAGGGAAGAAAGCATCCTGCAAATTATTGTGGTTACCATTAGGAGAGACCATGGATGAACCCGGTGGTAGTGGGTATAGATATTTAGGGATTTCGGAGCTGGATGGCATTCTACACAGAGAAATGAAAGTCAAGGTCAGCGAGGCGTATCAAAAAATGGTGAAGATGGTGCTGAAATCCAATCTGGATGCCAAAACTTTAATTACCATAATGAATATCTGGGCAGTTGCAGTGGTCAGATATAGTACGTCCATCCTCAAATGGACTAAGGAGGAAATATCAACACTGGATAGAAGGACGAGAAAGTTGATGACGCTGCATAAGTGCTACACCCTAAAGTAAACGTAAACAGGTTGTATATGAAAAGAAAGAATGGTTGCAGAGGACAAATTAGTATAGACCATTGTATAAGGAGTGAAAGGAGAACATTTACCGAATATTTGTTAAACAGTGAGGAAGACTGCTGCAATATGCCGCAAAAGATAAGGGTGTAAATGGAGATGAAATGATGTGCAAAGAACAGGTTAACCAAAGAGCTGAAGAAAAGAGAAAAGAAGACGAGCTTGAAATAAGAATGCATGGACAGTTTGAAAGAAATACACAGGACATTAAGGATAATACAGAATCGTGGGCATGGCTTGAGCGGGATGATTTGAAGCGTACCACCGAAAGCCTGATCGTTGCTGCACAAGGCCTGGCTCTCGCTCCCAATTCAATGAAGTATAACATCTATAAAACTTTTGATACTCAGAAGAAATGTAGACTCTGTGGAAAGAGTGTGGAAAATGTGACTCACTTGGTAAGTGGATGTGAGAGCCTTGCACAAAAAGAATACAAACGCCTCCACGATAAAGTGTGTGTGTATCTTCATTGTCTCTTATGCCATAAATACCAATATGAAGCACAGGGAACTGGTATGAATATGCACCAGGTAACGTTATGCAGGAGGATAAAAAAAAAGTAACTATAATTTGGGACTATGATTTTCAGACAGATCGTGTAATCGAACACTGTCGGGCGGGTATTGTCATGTTGAATAAGAGAGACAAACACTGTTAGATCATTGATGTAGCCATACCAAATGACATGAATGTTGTGAGTAAAGAGGTTGAAAATATCACCAAGTACTCCGAACTGAAAGTGGAAATGGCAAGACTGTATGGAATGCGAGAAGGTAATGTAAAAGTGATACCAGTGAGGATCGGAGCGTTAGACTCAATCCCACTGAAACTTCAAGACTTTTTAAAGCAACTGGAAATCCCATGCAAGATTTAAGTCTTGCAAAACGCAGCCTTATCCGGCACAGCGCACATCCAAAAGAAAGTATTATCTGTCTGAGGTCCTCGTTGTGACTTGAGAGGCGACTAAAGACTCCAGTGCATTTTTACCTACACTGTGTTACGAAGGAATAATAATAATAATAATAATAATAATAATAATAATAATAATAATAATAATAATAGTCAAAATAATGATAATAGTGTATGTGTGTATGTGTGTATGTTTGTGTGTGTGTTGTGTGTGTGCAGGCGCACACAGAGGAGATAATTAAAATCTGATTTGAAAACAGTTTTGGAATGAATTAGAAGAATATTTTGTAGTTATCAGCTGCAGTACGTATTGGAATATGGATTTATTGCAATACGAATATTTATAGATTAATATACGAGGAACATGGGCCTGGCTCGTTTATTAGCATGCGATACCCTACCTCTATATCGATAGGCGATAATTTGATATAAAGTCTTCTCTTATCTATATGGATATATCTCAAATGCATCCGCTAGTATAGATATTAAAGCGCTGTTCATAAAATCAAGTTATTCTGATCACCGCACCAAAATTTTTGTTAATTTTGTTGGTTGTGCCTTATTAAAATGTTTTCGGTTAAATATCTTTAATAGCACACTGATTAATACACTCACACACATCTACATGTAAGGAAGGGTATAATGAGATAGATATCAGAGACAGATATTGGAGTAATGTAGAGTACAGCATCTTTTTTACCCTATGTGACATAATTAATCTGGTAGCGAGAGTAGCATCTAAATGCCAGGAAAAATACATGGAATGTAGAATCAGAAAGAAGAGAAGTAATACGGTACCGAAACGGAGTATCATCTCGTGACTAAATGTTCTTCTTTTAAACATTTAATAGACATATTCACTAGAATATTTTCTCATACATCATATGTGTTTAAAGATAGAAAACAATCTGTCGTAAGCACACACCTGGCAACATAAACAACACGACTTAATTTATTTTCATTAATGAGCTAAATTCTTGAGTTGCATACATTGATCAAGTGTAGTTCATGAAGAATTCTTCACCAGCTTCTGCTTCCAGCTATATTTTTAAATACGTTCTAAGTGTATCTCATGCTGCGTGTAAGATAATCCATTTTAATTCATCGGTCGAACGCAAAATATAAAATATTCTGTAACTATTGTTAATTATTCGACTAGTTTTTCTAATGTCTATTGTAGAGTCAATACTGCATGAGATTAACACTAGCATAACCTTGAAGTTGCTGCTTACAAATAATAATTTACATAGCCATAAGGCTTTGGTTGAATAGAAGAGGCGATGATGGCGGGAGCAGAGTGTTAATGATAATTGTGTCTTTCTGCAAGGTGAAATAAAAGAGCTACTGACTATGGAAGATAATTTGTTTACACTGAAATGACAACTGTGACATTTCATTGTGGGCGACTGATACAGACTGACATCTCACCGGGATATTTTGTCTCTATTTTAAATACAGGACTTACATAAACAATAACATATATCAGGAAATATATGCAAATAGTAATTGTGGACAACGTGTTATAAACTTAATTACCTTTGTTGATGTTTGTGAATTGAAAGAAGTTAATTCCATATATAATATGTTTTGGACGAGCATATAGGTAAAAAGGTAGGAAGGGAGAGAGAAAGATTGGCAGGAAAAATGGAGTAAATAAATAAGGAATTTTATATATATATATAT
>NC_068985.1:57971932-57972649 GCF_001194135.2 Octopus bimaculoides | reverse complement strand
ATATATAAAGCAAATAAGTAACAAGGATATCAAAGTATTAATGCACTACCACGTAAGATGTCAAGGTATTAATGCTTTAGCAGGTAAGATAATAAGGATAAATAGATTAATTGAAGCACTAAAGAAGATTACTTATATATTTTAAAACATTTTGGTGTTTTATGTGGTCAGGTGAATCTATTGCCATAGAGAATTAGGGTTTGGGAGAATATCTAACAATATTAGTTTATGAAAAGCGACTAAAATTTGACTGTCAACTCCTAGTGCCTTAACATTGGCTGCATTAGATCTTTTGATGGTGTTAAGAGGATAGATAAAAACTGTAGCTAAATTACCAATCTCACGACTCCCACTATGTTTCCACTTCTGCCAATCCAAAATTTTATTTGCTTCTCTTTTACCTTATTCTGCTATATTAGTAGCAGCATTCAGTTCTTTCCTTCTCTTTGCAAATAATTAAAACTGAATAGCTCGACTGTTGAAAAATTGTATTTTGCATCTGAAAAAGGTACTGTAATTCAGATTGATATAATGCTTGCATTGTTCTATTAAATAGAGCCGCCTGAAACGGCCGTATTGTATTATTACCTTAACATCCTTTTTAATTATTTGCATTTTAATCACCTTACTTTGAGCCTTGTGGATAATACCGGAGTGGCTTGGTGCATCAACTTGGTGCATTAACTCAAGTGCATTCACTAACTCTTAACTACTTCT
>NC_068985.1:57964925-57966650 GCF_001194135.2 Octopus bimaculoides | reverse complement strand
TGATCGAATGTGACTTATATATATATATATATATATATATATATATATATATATATATAAAAATAGATAGATAGATATATGTATGTATATATGTATATATATATATATATCTGAAAAATAGATGGGCAGACAGACAGATAGGCGAGCTGGTAGGAAGATAGATATGTGTTTACATCTATACGTATATATGTATATTCCAAATTTTACTTAATAAAGGATGTCGGACTTATGGCAATATATCTGTGCGCATGGTTACTGGTTGCATACCGAAACCATTTGCACATGCCATTTACAAATTATGAAACATTGGTTATTAAGCAATTCTGAGGTTACTGATTCGTGAATCAGCTGCCAATATCAGAAATTATGTATTCTGTTCTTAGTATTCTGTATTGTTACGGTCTATGTAAATAAATTCCTGTATATTCATACATACATACGTACACACAAACGCGTACACACACATACACACACAATTATATATATCCATATATATATGCACATACATAATATATGTATATAGGTGTTTATCTTTCTGAATATGTTTCTATGAATATTTATCTATCAATGTAATTCTCTGTCTGTCCGTCTGTCTGTTTGTCTGTCTGTCTTTCTGTCTGTCTGTCTGTTTCTCTCTCTCTCTCTCTCTCTCTCTCTCTCTCTCTCTCTCTCTCTCTCTCTCTCTCTCTCTCTCTCCCTCTCTGTATATATATATGCAAGAAGAAATGGAGGAAATATAACAGTTGGTCGTTTGCGCTAGTATCCCATTAATTTAATTAATTAATAAACAAAAGTGGTCGTAATAGTACATTTACGATCGTTTCTGTTTACCAGTTGTAGAGGTAGACATCATCAGAATTCAGAGTCGTATGTAGAGGTAAGAAGAGCGAAAGATATAGGGATACATTGGTAACGAGCACAAAGACAAAGAATAGTGAGTCTTACCTTATAGTAGATTTGCAGCAGAATAGACAACAGAATGAGGAAGCAAAATGCAGCAAAAGAAAGGAGCGTATTCAGCATCCTCGACCTGCACCGACCATCCCGTGTGAGTTCTGCCTACGACTCTTTCACCACCGACTTGGACTCCAAAATCACTTTCGGCAGAAACATCAGAGGAGACTGGAGAGAAACTGACGAAGCCAATGCTAGGATATAAGCTGGAGCCGACCAGATATATATACGTGGGTGCTCGTTATTTTCTGAATTCTCATCCCTTACATATTCACACGCAACAATCACCTATATAAGCCATGTGTTAACGATGCATATATTCAATATATGACAAAATTTAATTAAATAACAGAACGTGGAATTATGTCTAAATATAAAGTATGCAATTAACAAGAGTATTAATCAATAAACTAATCCATATTTACAGAATTTCTCTATAAAAGTATGTCCTAAAAGCATTTCTCCACTAAAATTAAGGGATTCAAAATTATTTCTATTCTAAGAAAAGATCAGCACAGGAAGCCTTCTGGTATTTAACTTTAAAACCTGTTATCAAATAATGCCTTATTTTTTTAATGAAACTCCTTTAATGAAGCTCCAGGACATAGAGAGATTCTAACGTAGATGTAAGCTGTAGAAAGTCAATCCAAGCAACTTCTAAGTCAGTTATCATTTAACACGCCTTTAGAATTAATGCGAGCTATGCCGCAGTGTAAGTTTTTTTCTTGTTGTGTAAGCGGTAAATCATCAACCCCAAAACCAATATACATC
>NC_068985.1:57960363-57964554 GCF_001194135.2 Octopus bimaculoides | reverse complement strand
TATATATATATATATATATATATATATGCCACGGTGTATGTGTGTGTGCGTATGTTTTTGTGTGAACGTATATATACATGTGTGCGTGTGTACGAATGAGTATGTATGTGTATATATCTATATATGATATTGCTGTGTAATTGCCGCTGAAGTCCGAGAACGGGAAACTGAGTAGAAGTATGAACGAATTTCATTCTCTTTAACAAAATTCTTATTTCGAGCTGCGTCCGTGATGGATTGTCAATTTGTATTTCACTCAATCTAGACAATCGCAATTACGATCAACTCAAAAGTGAACACAAAATAGATTTTAGCCTGGTAAAGGAAACCAAATAACAAAATAAAGACAATATATCTTAAGGGAATTCCAATTGAAAACGGTTAAAATAATCATTGATCTAGATAACTGCATGTCACATGTGATAATTCTACAGAAAGAATTTATTTACGGCGCCAGTCAAACGATCCTATTCGAAGCGAAAACAATTTCAAAATTAATTAAAGCAAGTTCTGTGATAAACGGACTTGAAAGAAACCCTTCTAAAGGGATTTTTCTTCCACAAGCAAAAACTACTTATTGAGTAAAAACTTTGATAAAACAGATTAGATAGGAAAGAGAATTGATTATTCTATCACAAATAAAAAAGAATAAACAGCCTCCCATTCATCACCCATATCACAATCCTTATTGCTATTGCTATAATTACAATGACCTTGCAGAATCGCTATCACGCTGGATAGAACTCTTCGCGGCAATTTTTCTGGCTTTCCATTGTGAGTTCAGATTCTACCGAGATCCACTTTGAATATCACCTCTTTGGCATCAATAAAAAAATTGTATAATTCAGATGAGGGATTGACTGAATCGACTAGCTCTCTCCCACAAATTTTGAGGTCTTTTGGATATATCAGAAATTATTACGATTATCATTAATGTTGGCTGATTCGATAGAGTTTCAAAATTCATTGAGATGTTTAGCTACGACACTTTGTGTCCTCAGTTTAAGTTGTGTTGGGATAGATGTTAACTTTTGTCCTTTCATAAACAATAAAATAAACTACCAGTAATTATTGGAGTTGAGGTAATCGACTAACACGCTCCCTCTAAAAATTAATGGCCCGGTGCCTATAACAGAAAGAAATATTGCTACTATTTAGGTGGTGATCCGGCAGAATATTTCGCATGCCAGGCAAAAAGATTAGCAACATCCAAGTACCAATCTCAAAATCCTAGCTGCTCCCAGCTGAGCAGTTTTTTCGGCTTGCTCTGCTCTCAATTCCGATTTCTTTGACATATTTCTCAAACTTGGTTGTTAGTGCTCCGAGTGCCCCTACAACTACTGGAATGATAGAATCTCTCCCCATAACCACATTATTGAAATTTTGTCTTTTAGTAGTCTGTACATTTCAATATTTTCTAGTTCTTTCTCACTTATCCGTACATCTCCAGGTATTGCAAAACCTATGATCATGGTTTCCTTTTTTCCTATATCTACCACAACAATATCTGGTCTTCTTGCCTTGATTAGGGAGTCAAATTGGATTATAAACGTACTATTTCCGTTTTTTGTACAGACCGTACTTTCATGTAGCCTCCAGTGGACCATGTTAGCTACGTTATCGTGCCGCCTTTTGTACTGTTTTGGGGCCAGCTTGCTACGCTCACTCACAATATCTGAAATAATTTCATTTCTGCCTACACGCATCCTTTTCTTATCTGTTTAGAAATTCGTCTAATTAGTTCTCAGAGTTTGTACTTGGACGCTGCACTTCAATAACTTACTGCATCATTCCAGATCACTTTTTCTTAGCCATTTCCAAGTATTGATTTTTTCTTTTCCTTCGATTTTTCTGAGGTATTGCAGTAGTTTAATCTTGTAGTTGTTTACTCATTCTTCAACTTGTTTCTTAAATGTTTGTGGGTGCATCATCTTTTCGGAGTTATTGTTTTGTTAATTCTAACAGCGGCAAGCAAGGATTCACTCTGCAGTTTGATGTACCATGCCAGACTGCCCTTCTCTTTGATGACGCAGATCTAATGAGACTTCTACCAACCCTATTTCTAGGAACTTACAGTCTGTCAGTATTGCTTTTTGGGTGTAGTTCATTGTTAATTGTCATCACTTTTCTAGTTTTTCTGTCCATTTCCTCAAGGTCGTTCTTTGTCCACTTAACAACACTTACACCATACCGCATTAAGGAAACATCCTATGTGTTCATTGCCCCGATTTTGTTTTCCTCATTGAGTCTACTTCCCATTATTAACTTGGTTCTTCTGAGATATTCTTGCCTAAACTTACTTTCATTTCACTTTCCTTGATTTTTGGTATACCCATCATGACTATCTGTGGATAAGGGTACACCATGCACATGAATCACAACTATATGTACGCAACATCATGATCTAATATCAAGATAAACAGTGCATGACCTTGCCGGTGGAGTACCGTTACAAGTTTCTTCAGGTCGAGTAACCCATCCCCCACAAAATATCCTGGACTAAAGGTTGTTTAAGGCTGTTGAATGAAACACTAATGTTTTCAGCGGTGAATTATTCAAACTCCAAAGACTTTCTCCCACCACATGGCCAAGGGACATGCTTTACTGGTTAAGGCGAAATAATTGACGAGGAAATCTGTGATATTGAGAAGAATATTTATTGTAGCCTGTCTTTTATACCAAGAAAAATCATGTACAATATAACACTTCTTACCAGTAAAGATGAGATGTCATGAGAGCCAGTAACTGGTATTGCACCAATGCATTTATTATTATTATTGTTATTATTATTATTATTATTATTATTATTATTATTATTATTATTATTATTATTATTATTATTATTATTATTATTCAGCAGTTTTATTTTTATAGCGAAATTTCACTTCATTACCGAGCGCAGCTCTGTATGACTTGGGTATGTGCTGTGGTTTGTTGTGATGCTCTTATGGTTACTGGATTGAAAGTGTTTTGTGTAGGATGTGTGCAGTGCCCAGTAGTGCAATTTTCTGTATGTTATATATATTTGTAAGTCCTGTTGTTTTTGTTACGTATTTGTCTGAATATTTTTTTATTATACCTAAGGCACCTACTATGATAGGAATTGTTTCTGTTTTTAGATTCCACATTCGGGTTACCTCTATTTCCAGGTCTTTGTATTTTGAAAGTTTTTCCATTTCTTTTAGGGAAACGTTGTCAACTGCTGGTATTGATACATCAATTAGAATGTATCTTTTTCCTTCATAGATCTCTGACAACTATATCTGGCCTATTGGCCTTAATTTCTCTATCTGTGTGTATTGGCAAATCCCAGAGTATAGTTGCTTTCTCGTTTTCTGTGACCTTTTGTTGTGTGTGCCTATATCATCTTTTTTCTGTTGTTATTCCATAGTGTTGACATAACTTCCAGTATATATAGATCCCAGCTGTCGTGTCTGTGAATATATTCCTTCTTAGTCAGGACTGGGCAGCCAGAGATAATATGATTTATTGTTTCTTGTCCATCGCCACATATTCTGCAGTTACTTATATTTCTTTTCATTATATGTTTTTGGTAATTTCTGGTGGGGAGGTTTTGGTCTTGTGCAACAATTAAAATCCTTCAGTCTCTACTTTGAGTCCTGAGTTTCTCAACCGTTATTATTATTATTATTATTATTATTATTATTATTATTATTATTATTATTATTATTATTATTATCATCGTCATCATCATCACCATCATCATCATCATTATTATTATTATTATTATTATTATTATTATTATTATTATTATTATTATTATTATTATTATTATTATTATTATTATTATTACGTGAGAGAGCAGTGAATACCATCAAAGTGACACTGGGGTAAAATATACAAAGCCAGGTATACTCATCATGGCTATCCGTCTTATAAGGGCATACTTGGCACATGCATCACAATCATATGTGCTCGTCATGCTGATCTCATACCAAGGTAAAAAGCGAATGGCCTTGCAGGTAGGGCCCACTGAGTATTTTCTTCAGGTTGAGTAGCCCATCCCGCTGAAAAGGTCCCTGAATAAGAGTTGTTTAAGGATGTTGAACGAAACACCCATGCTTTGAAAGGGGAATATAATATGTGACAATTATTCGGTTGCCATAATAAAACTCCAAGTTTCGCATGTCGGAGCGAAAATCTGCTCCGGCACGTTGTCAGTTACTATAT
>NC_068985.1:57959109-57960353 GCF_001194135.2 Octopus bimaculoides | reverse complement strand
ACACACACACACACACACACACACACACACACACACGCACGCACGCACACACATATATATGTATATTACATGAAAAAATGCGAGCGGAAAATTACGGGACAAGTTATTACACTTGGAAAAGTTCAGGGCAGTTTACTACATCTGGTAAAGTACAGGACAAGGAAATTTTTGCTTAAAATGTTGCAGCTAAGGATAAAATTTGAATATTATAAATATTCAAAGTAACATTATAATTAAAAATGGTACCATCATTTTTTGAACAGCAATACCAATATTGTTATAAAGTTTTATGCCAAGTAGAATCGTATATAGGCATTGGGTCACAAATAAAAATGTGAAAATTGGGCAAAAACTTAGGTAATAAGCTAAGCAAATTTTACTGTGAATCTGTTGTTATAGATAGATTTCACTGTAATATTTAACCAAATTTTGTATTATACTATCTATTGTATTTATTATGTAGTACTATTGTTTTCTGTAACCTAATTTTCCAGGTTTATATTATTGCGACTATTTTTTTTCATGCTCGTATTTTTCCATGTAACCCATGTTTATTCCAGGCTATGCTATTATGCTAATGATTTATGGGTCAAATTTGTCAATTAGCGGTGTGGTTGATACATTTTTCCTGACCTCAATGACGCCAGTGACAAATATTAAATGTCCCCTTATAGAACTATAGTCATAAAAAAGTTTAGAACTATATTATCACACTGAAAATTGAGAAACAAACACACATTTTTTTCTTTTCAAACTTCATTGCATGAGATTGAAGACTTGAAATTCCTCGAATGGAGCTCTAACACTTTTCATAGTGTTTGTAGGCTTTTTGGGAGCCTTGTATTTTTAAGGTTTTTTTTGACATATATCTTTTTTATATTTTTGCATGTCCCACATGCTATACCTTCATTTATGTATTCTTTATTATTTTTTTTTCCTGCTGTACCCTTATTTTTATTTTTATTTTATTTTTATTTATACTTTGATTTCAATTTTATTTTTTATTTTTATTTCTATCTTATTTTTGCTGTTGTTTTTCTTCTGGTCTCTACCACAACTCTGTTTTTACCTCTTGCTCTACATTTGTATGTAACCCTTTGTGAATCTCTGAAGAGGCCTAGAGGTTCGGGCATGTAACCCTATTTAAAAATGTCATCCGATAATCACTCCGGAAAGGAATATTCGGATAGAAGGGGGCTTGCTAAAACTAGGCCGAAACAGCTGTAAGATTAAACTTCTGTTCA
>NC_068985.1:57958187-57958736 GCF_001194135.2 Octopus bimaculoides | reverse complement strand
TATATACAGATGTCTATATATATGCACATATATACACATATCTATGTATATAAAGATATAATTATATGTATATATATATATATATATAAAGGGAGAATTCACAAACGAACAACAGACGAAGTCAAGTGGTGTAGAAAACAAACAGATGTATTAGTATAACGCTCGGGAATTGAAAAACTCTTTAACGTTTCGAGCCTACACTCTTCCGCAGAAAGGAATACAGAAAGAAACAAGGAGAGAAACAAGCAGAGAAAAAAATATATGTGGTTAGCAATCTATCATGGTGAATGCCGGACAGAAGAGTTACACAGGAGAGGTAAGAAGAAGGGGAGATCACAAAGTATTAGTGATCCCAAAACGAAGGTGCGCGGGTGTAAGAGAGAACTATGTTCGGATGAAAGAGGGCTGGTGATCTTGACGTGTCTGTGTGTGTATGTGTAGGTGTGGAAATGTGGGGATGGGAATTGGTCAGTGCTGATGTGTGCGTGGAGGTGTGTTGCGATGTATATATATATATATATATATATATATATATATATATATATATAT
>NC_068985.1:57952565-57956865 GCF_001194135.2 Octopus bimaculoides | reverse complement strand
TATATATATATATATATATATGTTCGTGTGTTTATATGTGAGTCTCTATTAGTGTGCACGCGATTCTGTTGAGTGTGATTCTCACAGCTTGTTATTTATTGTTTCTTGTTACTCATAACTGATACGTATCTATATATAAATGAATTAATATTTAGTGTATCATATTAATGGAGGCGTTATGTTTTTTTTCTTATTCTGAGCTCATATGGTTGTGTATCTCTCTTAAATATTGTAACTATTATCGCATTTGTATCGGTTCCATATGGTATTGATTGTAATAGTTTTCAATTGAACATTGTGTTACTAGTTCATTTGTAGATAGAACATTAAAAAAATGGCTGTTTCTCTTGCAATATATTTTATGCTCATATGGATATTGGAAATAAACATCGAAACTTTATGTATCTTATTTTTGATGTAACTATGTCTGTTCAGGCATAGTATATGTAATCGAATATTTTTTCTTGTGTTAGTTTTTAAATTTGCATCAATATATTTGCTTACTATAGACCAAATGATTGATTATTTATAGGGTGCTTTCCCAGCATTTAAATTTTCGTTTTTGTTGTCTAAGTTCATTTCCAGTATTATTTAAGATATATGTATGGACACTATGTATGCAAATATATTCGTTGCTAAAGTAGTCTTCAGAGTGAAATTCTTGTTATAGAAAGTTTGTGAAAAACGTACAACCGGGCTACGAATAATATCATCGAACGATAGCAGAAATTTAAATGTTGTTATACTTCATGAACTATAAATAACCAAATTTGACATCCATTGCTCATTAAAAACTGCCCTTCTTATATATGAATAGCAAATATGAAATTTCCTGATATGCGCAAAGGAATTAAATATTCACTAAGCACTAATCGTTACAATATCGGTGTGTACAATTATATGTAACAGGATGGTGTACACTGAAACATAGAAAAGCTTTCGCTACGAAAACCTTCGGAGAGAAATTATCCTTATAGGCAAAGTGAAAGAAAATCACTGTACACATTAATTATTTCTGTGTTGATATATTTGCTGATTTATTTTCATCTTAATGTAGTTACATGTCAAGAAAGGTGATCTAAGACAGGTGTCCAACTATTGGGGAATAAGTCTCGTGACTCATGAGGCACCGCTTTTTAATAGGCTTCTGATAGAAAGAACCCAGGATGCATTGAACAAATTCACACGTTGAAGAGAATATTGGAGACCTGCATTGCGTCTCCAAATAGTTTACGATGTTCATAGACTTTCGAAAAGCATTCGACAGCATCAACAGAACTTCTATGCTCACGATTCTTGGAACGACAGATACCATCGAAATAACATCGGTAGTTAGATGTCTTTATGAACATCAAACAGCATATACACTTGCTAATGGAAAACAGGCACTTGACATCACACCACAGAGTGGAATTCTACAAGGTGTTACCTTAGCAATTTCGTAGTCATGGAACATGTAATGAAAGCTGCAATGCATACGGAGGATGGAATTCGCATATCAGTGTCATATAAGTTGGCGTGTCTCGCATTGAAAATGATATTGTTCTCTTTGCTTCCAGGCATGACAAAGCAAGTCTAAATTAAAGTCTTGGCAGCGAGATCTACGGACGAGAACAAAGAGAAAGATCTCAAAGTTCAAAATCACGTGTTATAAGTATATCTACGATTTTCATTTCGGTTTTTCAACCGCAATGGTAGGTTAACGTTTTTACCCGTTCCTCGATTTTTGCCCGCCTGTTGAATTTTCATTGAAATTGCAACTTATTTGAGTATTTTTCGACTCTTATTTGTAGTAACGCTAATACTTCGTGTACCACCAATTATAATTAATAATACACACACACCTATACATACATACATACATACATACATATATAGAGTAATTTGTGTGTTTAGAATATGTAGAAGCTTGAGATGCAATCAATGAGAAAGAGGGAGAAAATATTATGAGTTTTCGTTTCATATAAACTGTATAAAAATTGACGATGGTAATTCATTATAAAAATAAATGTATATTCCCGGAGAATGATCTAAGGTTCCATTGCTGATAGCAGATTTCGCAATTTTTAGAGGCACATTAATCCCAAGCGTTGAAAATTTTGTTGCAAGTTTCACCATCGTTGAAAATTTATAGATTTCCAATGTTTAATAATATTAAATTATGATGTTCTGCTTCAACAACTATATATATGTGTGTGTGTGTGTGTGTGTGTGTGTGTGCGTGTGCGCGCGCGTCTGTGTGTGTGTGTGTGTGCGTGTGTGCGTGCGCGTGCGTGTATGTATTACCCCTTTTCCCTATCTTTATTTTCGTGTTAGCAACTTTTTTCGCATTCTTTTGATCCTTTGTACTGCTACCGTTTAAATCACTGTTTAGCCATTTTTTTCTTCAATCGTTGACGCTATCGATTTGCATGAACCAATAAAACTACATATAAACTTTCCAAGATGTTGTGACTTTATGGCGGAAACTAAAATATACGGATGTACATATATGTAATTCATCAAAACATAATGCCCCCTGGAATTCACAAACGTATCAGTGAAATCTCAGCTGATATGTGCATATATATATGGACAGAGAGAGAGAGACAGAGAGAGACAGAAGAGTATAGTAGAGAGAGAGTGTGTGTATGTGGGGTGGGGAGAGAGATAAATAGATAGATAGAGAGAGAGTGTGCGTGTACGTGGGGTGGAGAGAGAGATAAATAGATAGATAGAGAGAGAGTGTGTGTGTATATGGGGTGGGGAGAGAGATAAATAGATAGATAGAGAGAGTGTGTGTGTATGTGGGGTGGAGAGAGAGATAAATTGATAGATAGAGAGAAAGAGTTGTTGACAAAGGATTTACACGTTTTAGTGCACTGAATTCTGAATGCAATTTATTCTTTAATACATTACTACACTATATGATATTATTCTAGAATGTTCTGATGTTCGCATATACTACATGAGGTCACCTATTGATGTGAGGTGTAGAATTTATAAAACCTTCTAAATTAGGAATAAAGCGTTACATGTGAACTTTCAGTTTGAATAAATATGAAATTTCAGATATATTACAAACTCATTGTTACACTTCTGTAAAGCGCATGGCACTATGTACTTCGCGGATATGCTATATGGAAGTTAATTCTTAATATATAACGTTCTGGTAATGTCTAAAAGATAATATTTTAGTAAATATACGAATATGAAGTGAATATATTTGGACCATGGATGATATTGCGCATGAGGTAATATTTATACCCATTTAAACGTGGATGTTCTTTTGGAAGAAAATTTTGCGAGAGGATTAATATTCGCTGTATTAATGATGCCTGTGTCGCTAATATATTATCTTTTTGAAGCTAACTGACTAATCGAGACACCGGCGCCTGTTTTGGTACTATCAGTATCATATATCGTTGACTTGGGTTGTATCACCGCTGTCTCTAGTGATCGAGTGTCCATCACTGACACGAATAAACAAGGTCGAAATCACGTGATCTGCCTAACTTTCTCACCTTCTTTCCAGGCAGAAGTGCTTCAATTCTTGTAGCATCACCCAGTAGCTCATCTGCTTCATCGAGTCCATCTTCTTTGTGTAGAGGCACTGTATTGCCTCAAGTTCTGCCACCAATTTGACGTTCTGCAGCCATCACAGTTGAGAGAAATAATCCAGATGATTGAGGAAGGATATCCTCCATAGGAATAGAAAAGTAACCTTATGTCTGGTTCTGGATGATCTAAGATTTCATCGAGCTACTGGCCGGCACAATGTTACCATTCTGGCAATATGCACACGGTATGTTGCAACGCTACTCATGTGGATTCCCAGGTTACGCAACGATTCTAACTATGGGATTGCAATGTTCCCTGTTCCTATGTATTCCGATTGTAGTCTGTTTGTGGGCCGATAGCGGAGTGCTTGAAACTTATCATCATTGAACTGCATATTATTTTCATCAGCCCATTTATATTTTTCATATACTTACTTAAATATACATATGTATATATATATATATATATATATATATATATATATATATATATATATATATATAAGTGTGTGTGTATATATATATATACAAGGATCTGACATTCAAAACGAAGTTCATGTTCTATCGGGCTGTTGTCGTATCAAATCTGCTGTACGGGTGTGAAAACTGGATTGTTTACTGTGAGGACATGAAGAAACTAGAGTGATTCCATCAATCCAAATTTCGTTCTATCCTGAACATCAACTGGGAAGATCACATCACCAATAACTCTGTGCTTGAAAGATCAGGTCTCCTGAGCATCGCAGCCTTGATCATTGAGC
>NC_068985.1:57952149-57952555 GCF_001194135.2 Octopus bimaculoides | reverse complement strand
CAGGTCTCCTGAGCATCGCAGCCTTGATCATTGAGCATCGTCTCCGAGGGTCAGGTCACGTCCGTCGGATGAATGAACACCGCGTTCCCAAGACCTGTCTCTACGGTGAAATGTCTGAAGGAAAACGTCCTCGTGAAGCCCCGTTGAGGCGGTACAAGAACCAACTCAAATCAACCTTCAAAATCACCAACATCGATGACGCACACTGGGAGGATATCTCGGCAAACAGACCACTCTGGAGACACACCATCAAAACGGGTTCAGCAGACTTCGAGAAAACCCGAGTCCCAAGACCTGAACTCAAGAGACGGGAGAGAAAGCAGCTCCTTCTCCTTCCCAAACCAACCCCTTCTATCCCTTGTGCACAATGTCTCCGTATATTTCATGGAAAACTTGGATTGCGGAG
>NC_068985.1:57950088-57951803 GCF_001194135.2 Octopus bimaculoides | reverse complement strand
TATATGTCTATATATATGTATATAGATATACATATATATATGTATGTGTATATGTATGTACACTAACACGCACATTTATACATACACAAACATATAATATATATGCAGGGTGCGCATGATATTTGAGGACACTTTTACATTTATAAAAACAAAGAGATGTATATTAACAGATCATAATTTAATTTTTCAAAAAGTGCTATGAGGATCAACATAAACCTTATTTTCTATAATGTTATTCAAAAAAGCCACCTTCAGCTTCAACAACTGCTTCTATAGGAGATCTAAATCATCTACATGATCTAAGCAAGTGGTCTTGCTGACTATGGCAGCTTTCAGCCTCTAAAACCATGGCAGTTGCAGAAACATTTGTATGTATAAAAATTGGATCTTCAGAAGTGTCTGCACATTACCATCTGTCTCATTTTCTTATTGACTTTTTGATCTTGATCGAAGTATTCCTCGTCTAAGAAAAACCAAATCAATCAAATCTTCAGCTGGATTTTTCAGTTTGTTTAAGATCCTTTTTGATCTGATGTAGTAAATTTCTTTTCCTTTTTATGACAAATTGACCTTTCCTTATCACATAAAACTTATTTATGATGTCTTAGTGGACAACATTTCTGACTGTTTCTTCTGATATATGGAGATCTTTTGCAATTAACCTCATGGAATTTCTGGGATCGTAACCAATGGTCTGTTGAATTTGCTGGATAAATTCATTTGTCCCGATGATTTCAGAGCGTTTAGGATGTGTTTTTTTATGCCTTGATACTTCTGCTACGTTTCTATCTACAGTCTCTAATTCCATAAAAACTTTGTAGATGAAAGATCTGGCAAATTTTTAAAATTGAGATATTTCGAAATAGCTATGCTCAGCCTTTATAACTACAATAACATTTGTTCATTTCTTGAGTAAGCTGAGGGTCTGCCATTATTATATTCTGAAACAAAAATTATACAGTGTTTTAAAATAAATGCAGCAATGACCCCAAAGAGCTTTATCCTCAAATACCTTACGCACCTTCTATATATATAAATATATATACATATACACACAGACAGACACACACACACACACACACACACACACACACACAGAGAGACTCACAAACACACACAAGACGGACGGACAGACGGATAGACACATAGACAGACACAGTTAGATAGATAGATAGATAGATATGCAGAAATACGTCAATATCGGGAGTGAAAATAATAGAGAGGGTGAGAGGAAGGTAAATAAAATCGCATGAAGGGAATCAGGGGGTGTACAGATGAAAACAATAATATTAAAACCACTTATTTTGATTGATAGAAAATATAACATAATACCATAAAATATTGTTAAGTAATTAGTGATGGCCATCGACATGAAACCAGCAAATAATTCGAATGTCTACCGTAAAAATATACAAGTCATTTATCTTATATGTATATATATATAATAATAAAGGAGTTACGACGCAAAAACGTATAAATTCAAAAGAACATATTTATCTTCTTCAATATATATTTCAGTATAAAGAATTCATTAAGATGCTTAAATCAAAATTTCTTTACACATCATTCAGGAACAGATATAACATCAGAAAAAATACATTCCGTTTAAAGACACAAACCGTTCATGGCGAAAAAATTTCACAATTACAAAAAACGAACAAAATTTTTTTAAGTTTTAGCAAAAAGAACGCTATTACCTACATACAGGCATCCGC
>NC_068985.1:57944797-57947234 GCF_001194135.2 Octopus bimaculoides | reverse complement strand
TATATATATATTCGTGTGTGTATGTGTATTGTATACACACACACTTTGTCAGTGTACTAGGTACATGATAAAAGCTGGAATAGTTTTAAATGCCTTGATTAAAAAGCATAGCGGACAATAAAATGGCATCACAATATTCCAAATAGAGAGGTCCTTAGACATGCCAAAGCACGCAGTTACGTTTTCTTTAAGAAAACTCACTCACTCGAATGCTGTTGTACTAAACTGAATAATTCTTCACAATGCCTGATAGAGACCGTGATTTGAATTTTCCAGTTTGAAAGTAGAAATCGAAGGTACAGTTTTGGTGTACCATGTAAAATATTTGAAGATTCTCTGAAAGCCATCTGAAAGGATAAAAAATCAATCTAAAACCAGGAAAGCACATTATTCTTTACTGAATCCGGTTGGCATGGAATTAAGCAACACGGGCGGTACAAACCCATACTAAAGTTTACCAATATAGGTGAACACCAGTGTCTGTAACAAATTAGGCGTGACTATTACCCGAATCTCTACATTATTTGAAGTTGAACATTTTGTAACATCATTTTAGTTTCATATCGGTGAACGCAACCGCAAAATCACAAAATCAAAAGAGCTATCGATGTGATATATATATACATATATATATATATATATATATAAACTGTAGAAATGTGTACTACTGCGGCTTTGTCTGAGAGTTTATCTTTTTATAGACATGCGTTATGACCAACACATATATTGAAGCAACAGGAACAATGACACGGCAGTGAATCATGCGGAAATTTGATGTGTGTTGCCCTTCTTGCAGCTTGTCAATAACTTGTATCCATTTGCCACATGGTAAAACAAACATTGTGCCTTGATATATACAATGGAACATTAATTTATGAACACATAGAAATTGCGAAATATTTCCTCAGGTTGTAAAAAAACATGTCTATGAAGAAAAATCCACTGCATCATGTCTTTCTACGGTACATATATTTCTTTCATTGTAGTTTATTAATCCAGTAGCAGACGACATTACTTATAGCAGGGTAGCTTTATACTCGTCTCAATATATTCTTAGCTATAAAAAATTTCCGATAGTCTTGACAATTCTCTATCACATCCAATGATCGTGCCTTTTGTTTCTTTCTTTTTTTGTGTGAAAACTTAATGATTTGTTAACAAAAGCAAGATTAACTGATAACGGATGGAAAAATTTCCTCTTTACATGTTTCTGATTGGTTGAATCTCTGGAGGATGATTCGTATCTTTGTAAATAGTTTGCAAATAGTCATGTAATAATGACAGGAAATCTTTACAATGCAGGTGGACAACAGTATGTCTCTTAGGAAATATAGTTATAACAAGATACCTATCAATGTTCCGCTAGTTAGTATCCATGGTTTTGTGCATTTGCTAAGCTTAACGGGGAAATAACGAAGTTAAAAACGCGAAATCCAGATAGGGTAGCTTCAGTGACCAATTCAGTTCCTCTGCGATAGATTTCTATGCAACGTTAATTGGGAATCTAATATTTTCATTTACATTATCAATCATATGCTAATGGTTCTCCTTTTAACTATCAGATACACTTGGAAATAACAAATGGCGAATGTCTTTAGCGTTGTGCAATGTTCTCACCAAGTTTGAATACGTAATTCAAAATCTATTCAGAGGTTGTTGACATTTGCAAAGGAAAGCCTTGCAGCACTAAATGCCATCAGAATACATAAATGTTCAACTCAATCATATCGCTATTCAGTCAGCTAAGAGCATGTATTATTCCGGGCAGCGTTTAAGTGAACTTTCCAAACAATAACAATAACTCACTAAATTTCCATATGCTTTGGAAATACAGAAACAATTTCTAGAATTTAGGTGTCGATTTACAATCCAATACATTAAACTACTGAACAATTGCAATCACATTAAAATGATTACTAATTGTAATCAATTGAAATGAACAAAGAGCCTTCAATAGACCAATAAAATAGAGCTGTCCAATTACTGATAGGTGCAAAATACTATTTCTTATATGTTGGACAAATATCACACACTAACTCACTCAATATAATCTTATTGAATATTTCCGCCGACATGATAACATTGCGCTACATAGTGTCAGTGATATTGCTCAAAAATTGAGTTTCCGTTTAAATGTGTGTACGTAACTAGTCAAAATATGGTAAACACTCGTGTTGAATTTGTGTTTGCCGACATTTTAAGGAGATTAATAACAGTTATTTTTATTATAAAGTTTAGGGAAAACACTTTCATAAAAACACATATATACAAAAAAACGTACGTAGGTACGCACACACACACACACACACACACACACACAAGCACGCATATATATACATGTATATATATATATATATTTGTGTGTGTGTGTGTACGTATGTATGTATATATATATATATATATATATGTGTATATATATATATATATGTGCATATAT
>NC_068985.1:57943293-57944116 GCF_001194135.2 Octopus bimaculoides | reverse complement strand
TATATATATATATATATATATATATATATATATATATATATATATATATATGCGTATATATGTAAGTATGTACATATATGTATATATGCATACATACATATATATATATATTATTTATATATATATGTATATATCCACAAATCTAACAACATACATATACAGGGAGTCCCAAAAGGCACTAATGGGTTTGAATTTGTAATAACTCCCTTAACCTTATAAATAAACGCATGAAATTTTGATAAAATATAAGGACATAATGAAAATTAATATGCACAAGTCAAATCTTTGAAACCACTAAATCACATACGATAAATGACATCGCTTAAATGGCAACCATTTACGGCTTCGCACTCACGGGCTCTTTCCAAAACACTTTCGAACTTTTCAGACCCCACTTCTCTGGTTTCTCTATTGATGTTCTACTTCAGTGGCACCAGGGTCACCGGTTTGTTAACGTAAATCCTCTCTTTCAGGTATCCCCACAAGAAAAGCAGTTAAAGTTATGGATTAAAACTCATCAGTTACTTTTGAGACACCCTGTATATACATCGATGCTAGCCATAATATACACATTTTCATATGACGTTATTCATTCTCAGTTTTACTACATTCCCTATTTTGCTATGTATCTTGATCACGTTCACATTTTTACAATAGGAAATTAGAAATTATAGCAATATGAAAATATATTCGCTGTTTTCACTCAGTTTCCTGACAGTCTCTCCCATACTCTATATTATGTATGTCCGCACACGCACACACACACACACACACACACACACACACACACACACACACACACACACACACACACACACATATA
>NC_068985.1:57939206-57943047 GCF_001194135.2 Octopus bimaculoides | reverse complement strand
ATATGTATAGTGAGATATAGAGGATGAGGGGTAGACAGACAAACGGACAAACAGACAAATAAATTGACAGATAGATAGATAGATAGATAGATAGATAGATAGATAGATAGATAGATAGATAGGTATAATGCGGTTCATACTTATATGTATACACACTATTTTGCATTCATGAATACGTGTATGTCTCTATGCATACAAAATCATCCGTTCACACATAAACATGCATATGCATGTGTGTGAGTGTGTATATGTGTATGTAATCGTGCATCTTTACATGATTGTGGGTACAGTTGTCCTTGCATGTTTGGATGTAAGCATTTCTTGACTGATATATACCGAAACATATTGCATGCCAAACTTCTTAATGGTTTTGCATATTTTGACAGGGCTGTTGATGGTTTGTAGATGTAATCTGCTCATTATTCCTGATTTCAAATTCTCTTATCAGTTATTCACATAGCCATGTTTATATGTAAGCATATAGTTATATTTGTATGCACATATGTCCGTGTGCATGTATGTATATCAGCACGTATTAATGAATTTAGACATACATTTATTTAAACACGTGGATTTAAGAATATATGTGTGTGTTTGTGCCTGCGCGCGGGTGTGTGTGTGTGTGTGTTTTGTGTGCCTGTACATGACTCGAAGCACATAAGCGTTTGCATGTATATACGCGTGTACTATTATCTACCTAGAAATCATGCGCAGCACTCTATACACTAAATGTGATATCGATGGAATCATTAAGATCAAGATGTAATCCAATTTAATTAGTGATGATACAACCGATAATATTCATATCAATTAATATAACCAATAGATCATATCATAGAATCAATAGATAGAAATCGACTCCTGCTTTTAATAAGAAACTAAGAAAATTATTTTGTTTATATTTTGCAATTTCTTCAACAATTCGAAAAAATAATAAATATTTACCAATGTTTTTTTTCTTTATTGTATTAAACAAGAATGTGGAAAAAGTGAGAAGGAGAAATTATTAGATAAAATGTAAATCATAGAATTTTGAGCATTGTGGGACAGCAATGTTTAAATTTACGAATGTGTACCTTTAAAAAAATTATTGTGATTTTATTGAAAGCATGATGTAACAGCTGCTTTTCCCTTTTAACTATTTAACTGTGTAAGAAATTTCGCTAAAAAACTTATTTTGGTAAAATAAGATAAAATTAGAGACCGTAATACAATGTAAAACACAAAATGTATGTCTGTGTAATGTGAAAGAGGGAGAGAGAGAGATGGAGAGGGGGAGGGAGAAGGAGAGAGAGAAAGAGAGAAAGAAAGACGCTCTGTTTCTCACTACCTTCTTGACAACCAGAATTTACTGCCAGAAGAGCAGTACGCTTGCACGAAGAAGGCTAAAGGAATGCTAAAGAAAGCAGTTCTAAATTAAGTAAAAGCTAGAAAGAAAAGTCTACGAGTAGCATGGATAGCTTAAATGAAAGTCTTGACATGATCCCACACGCATGGATAAGAGAATGTTTGAGTACATTCAGGATAGCAGACAACATAAGAGAATTAATTAGCTTTAGCATGAAGTAATGGAAAGTAGATATCTACTAAGACGACACACTCTTAGGGAAACTTAATATCAAAGGAGGAATTGTTCACAGGACCTCGTTATCCCGTTTAATATTTGTCTTATGTTTGATCCCCGCTCGGTTTAGTATTAAGGAAGGCAAATGTAGGTAATCAGTTGAGAAATAGACATGGATGATCTGAAGCTTCGTAGTAAGGATGAAAAGGAGATATATTCCTTAATATTCAGCAAAGATATAGACATGGAATCTGACATAGATAAGTATGAAATATTAGTCATGAGAAGGGGACAGGAAGTCAACAACGAAGGTATCCATTTACCAGATGGCCAGGCATTAAAATGATTGAAAGGAGGAGAGTACTTTAAGTATCTCGGAGTATTAGAGTACTATCTATAGAAATGAAAGCGGAAATTGAGGAGTGCACTAGAAAGATGAAGAATCTAATGAAGTCAAACGTCCGAATCTAGTGAAGGCTGTAAATACGTGGTCAGTATGATTACTTAGATACTCAGCCGCTCTTGTATATTGGACAAATACTGAATTAGCAAGGGCTAGACAGAAGAACAAGGAAGGAATTCAATATCAATGGAGGACTCCACCTAAGGGCAGGAGTGGCAAGATTATACTGACCTAGAAAGGAAGGCGGAAGAGGATTAATATCAGTAGAAGACTGCATTGGTGCTAGTTAGAGTAGATATTGACTCCTATGTAGGTAATAGGGAAGGAAGTTTAGTAAAAGCTGTGATAGTAACAGCAAGACAAAGAGAAACCAAAAACCCGGACGTATTTAAAAACCAGAGAAAAGAACAGAAGTTATCGGGCTGACAAAAGAGGGCGTTGCATGGTAGATTCCCAAAGATCGTTGCAGCAAATATTTGTAGTGATACTTGGCTATGCTTGCAGAAAGGAAAGCTGAAAAGTTCCACAGAAAGTTTCTTAGTAGTTACACAAGATCAAGCGTTAAGGATTAATTAGATAAAAGTCTAGATAGACAAAAACCAAGTAGATTCCCAATGTAGGTTATGCAAATCAAAAGAAGAAAGCGTCACTCATATATTAAGTGAATGTGGCATGCTGGCACAGAAAGAATACAAGAAGTGACATGACAATCTAGGGAGAGTAATCCACTGGGACTTATGTAGAAAGCTAGGATTTGGACATACTAATAAATTATATGAACATGAACCTAGTAACATTCTAGAGAGTGAGAAATACAAGATATTGCGGACCTTAGCATTCAGACTGACAGCGTAATAGAAGCTAGAAGGCTTGATTTAGCGGTAGTAGATAAAGAGACTAGAAAATGCCAGAAAATTAACTTTACAGTCCCAAATGATGAAAAGATCAATGAGGGGTATAGGAAAAATAGCGAATGTACCAGGACGTAGCCATTGAATTACAGGGACTATGGAAAGTGCGGGTAAAATGTATCCCAACAATTATAGGGAACTATCCCTAACGATCTGAACAGATGTATAGAGAAAATAGGCATAAAACCCAGCTCAGCACAGCTCCAGAAAACAGTGTTATTAGGGACGGTTAGCGTCTAACGTTACTTGTTGTAGCCTGATGTTAGGATTTTTTTTTCTTTCCTAGCAGTCTAATCCGTTGTGTGTATTTGAAAAAAAAAAAATAATAATGATGATGATGATGATGATGATGATGATGATGATGATAATAACAATAATAATGGCTCTCATGGCTTCTGATCTTAATTGATTGGAAGTGTCATTATGTACATTGTTTTGTGTTGGTATAAAAAGATGGGCTACAGCAAATATTCTGGTCAATACCACAGATTTGCTTGTCAGTTGTTTGACCTTAACCACTTGAACATGTCTCTTGGTGGCTGACGATATGTGCATTTCTGATCATGAGCAGAAGTAGTGGGGGAGCATCATAGCCATGTGTTGAGAGGAATTATTTGGGGTTTGAATAATTCACCTTCGGAAACATGGGTGTTCTGCTCATCATCCTTAAACAAACCTTATTCAGGGACCTTTTGAGTAGGATGGGCTACTCGACCTGACGAAAATACTAACTGAGCCCCACCTACGAGGTCATGCACTGTTTCTCTTGATATGAGGTCACCATGTGACGCACATATGGTTGTGATGCATGCGCCTGGTGTACTCTTATCAGACGGGTAGTCATGATGGATATACTGAGCTTCATAAATTTTACCGCAGTGTCACTTTGATGGCATGCACTACTCTCTCACTCAATAATAATAATAATAATAATAATAATAATAATAATAATAATAATAATAA
>NC_068985.1:57927759-57934970 GCF_001194135.2 Octopus bimaculoides | reverse complement strand
AGTGAAGTGAAAGCACGTTATAAAAATAAAACTACTGAACAACAATAATAATAATAATAATAATAATAATAATAATAATAATAATAATAATAATAATAATAATAACAACAACAACAACAACCCCCGGTAGACTAAATATCTTCATTTAACAAAAACATGATATTTGATATTGCGCGACATTTACAATGATAATACCAATCATTTCTACCATAGGCAGAGAGCCTGAAATTTGGGGTAAGGGAAAGACGATTACATCAACTCCACTACTCAGCTGGTACTTATTTTATCAACTCCAAGAAGGATGAAAAGCAAAAATAATAATTTTTATTTCACCTTTAATTATGTGTATGTGTGTCTTTTATTTGAAGCTAGTACTCGGAAAAATATCCACCAAATAGCTAACTTCATCCACCAGCGTATTAGAGTAACTGTAGATTACCCTAGTAAGCACCCTAACTATAGGCTACAAGTCTCAGACACGGAACTTTGGCTGGAAACTAAGAATAATAAGATCCATATCCTTCATTCCCACTATGCCAAACCCATTGCCTCCAAATACCTGGTCAACAAGAATGTAGCTACGGCAGACAACGCCAAGTTCGAAATTTTAATTGCAACTTGTTGTGAGTGATGAGGAATGTGACCCTTATGTGCGACCCAATGGAATTGTAAAAACATATACACAATTTCATCTACCGCATGCAACTCTCTGTCTACAACCAAAGGGACAGGATTAGATTGTGCAAAGTAGTCAGGACTAAGTACATGGCCATCCTAGATAATAATGTAAATGAAATTTGCTCGTTACACAGGAGTAAATCCTTGAACAGCATAGAATGGGCCGAAAATAAGATAGATAGGACTAACTCATGGTATGACAACCAAAAATACTAGTGTGTCATGTTTGTTGATGCTACCCTTGGCGACGAACTAGCATATCTTTTTGGGAAAGCATTAAATAAGGTAAATCTACGGATTAAAAATGTTGTAAAGGCAGAAACTCTCATAAAATCCCTGTTCTGTAGAATACATCCATTTGATAGCTAAACATGTACGAGAACAACTGTAAAGTATGTAAGATGAACTAACAGGTTAACTGTAAGATTAGGAAAGTAATCTATAGTGTACGATGTACTGAGGGACGGAGCAGAAACAAGAAAACTTACATTGATGAGACGACACGTAGCTTAGAAGAGCGGATTGGCGTTCACTGGAAGGAACGCAAAGAAGAGAAAAGCTCGTCAGTACTCTACCAAGATGCTCTGTTAGAACATAGAGGCTCTTTTGATAGCATAGAAGTTAGGGTATTATGAATGTATAAAACAGACACGACGCTTGGAAAAATTATAGAAGCCACACATAGAGTAATAGACAGACCGAACCTTAATGGAAAACATGAATGGAACAATAACACCGTCTACCACCACCACACTACGCAACGCGACGACCAAAAACAGAAGGGGCAAAACAGTCCCAGATACATAGAGTAAAATACACAAATGCATATACACACATACACACACACAAAAGAGACACATACACATACTTAAGATGAAATAAAAAAATAACTAAATAAAATAGAGATAAAGAAGTAAGTAAATGAAATAAATGAAATGAAATTTTAAAAATCTATATAACGGGCACGGATACAAACAGTATAGTAAGCACACCGGTATATACACACAGAACATAGACACGTGTACACACGCGCACAGATACAGACACAGACGAGTGTGCCGATAGAATGCACTCCATAGAAAGTGGTAATGGACTAAACAGAACAGAAAGAAACCCGTCAGATGGAAAAGTCACTGAAGAGGTCGCAGGTGTGTGACGAAAGATTTCCAAACACTGGACACAAAATAAGAACAATAATAAAAGAGTGAATAATTCGTGTCCTGATTTAGGAAGAAAAAAAAAATGTAAATGACCATCCCGAAATATAACAATATCAGTTTCAACAAAAGATTTCACATTAGGAATGTTGTAAGACTTCTGGATTTCTATACATTAGTTACACTATCTCGTTACATACGTTTTTATTTTTAGTTTCTTCAACTGTTGTCGTTGATTATAGAGCGAACCTACGGACAAAGACATCAACGTTGCGACTATCTGTTGCTCATGTTTTGTTTTTTATTTATTTGTTTAAACATTATGCATGCAGGACGCTATTGTTGAATTGTGCTTTGTTTCGCTGTATCATTTTAAATAACAGAAACGAGGCAAAGTTGGAATAATCTAAGTAGAGTTTTTCATTTCATTCGTTTGCCCTATTAATTAAAAGTACACATGGAGCCACATTCACTTTCATCCCTCCAATTTCGTTAAATACCATTTACTTATTTTATTGGATAGTAAATGATAACTTTGTTTTCAATCAAATCTTTCACATTTGTATTACAACAACTCATTTCTTTAATTCAGTCATGACTATGTTGAATCAGATATTCTCTCACCCCCATCTATATAAATCTTTCTGTTTATAACTCCCTCTTTCACTCACTCTTTCTGCTATCCCACTCTCTCACTCTCTTTCGCTTTCTCTCTTTCTCCCTCTATAAATATTTATTTTAGGTGTCAGTCTAGTAGTAGTAGTAGTAGTAGTAGTAGTAGTAGTAGAAACAACAAAAGGGGGAGAAGAAGAAGAAGAAGAAGAAGAAGAAGAAGAAGAAGAAGAAGAAGAAGAAGAAGAAGAAGACGAAGAACAACAAGAACAAGAACAAGAAGAAAAGCAAGTGCTTCAATGATTTGTTTCATTATGATGAAGACAGCAATAATATAGTAACGATAAGGTAGACCAGTAGTAACCACTTTGTGGAAGAGCTCGGGAAAAGAGACGAAATGTTTGAAGTGGAGTGCATAAATTGATGGGAGTGAAAAAAAACAAAGACCTGAGGATATGGTAGAATGATGGTAAGGAATATTTATGTCACCTAGATGCGATTTGAAGGACGAAGGAAATAAGTGGACGAATGTAATAATGCGGGGATATTTTTTCGAAAACCTTTATAGATACGCAAACAGACTTCCCTATGACACTAGAAATGTTGAAACGACCAGCTTGAGGCACACATATATTCTCTATTAAACAGAAGCAATATACCTCTTTTTAATTACAACCAATATACATATTTGTTTGCTGAGTTGGTTGGATTCATTTCTGTTGTCTCGATTCACATCATATCACTGCGTGTTATCTTGGGCAAGTGTCTTCTACTATAGCTTTGGGCTGACCAACGAGATTTTAGCCATCATATATATATATATATATATATATATATATATATATATATATATATATATATATATAAATGATGGCTACAAACTCGTGTTCGAGTATTGCCATCGCCTGATCGAAGTTCCCATACATGCGAAGGCTACGACTATTTGTATGAGAGGTCTTACTGTTTTTCAAGACCTGGTCTGCATCATCGAATATTGTCAATGTCGTATGTTTTCTCTCAGAGTTTCCATCTAGAGAGATGTTGTGACAACAACATAAGGCCCTCCCTCTCCCAGTGGGTCAATCGCGAGCCTGGACACCAAACCAGGTATTTCCACTTCTCCGTGCATATATAGTAGTAATAGTAGTAGTAGTAGTAGTAGTAGTAGTAGTAGCAGCAGCAGCAGCAGCAGTAGTAGTGCTAGTAGTAGTAGTAGTAGTAGTAGTAGTAGTAGTAGTAGTAGTAGTACTTATATATTTATGTATGTATATATTTGAGTGTGTCTTTGTCTTTGTTTCTAACCCCTCAGCACTTGACACCGGTGTTGGTGTGTTTACATCCCTGTAACTTAGCTGTTCGGCAAAGGAGACCGTTAGAATAAGTACTAGGCTTAAAAAAAAAAAGTCCTGGGGTCGATTTGTTTGACTAAAATCCTTCAAGGTGGCGCTCCGCTATGGCCACAGTCAAATGACTGAAACAAGTAAAAGAATAAACGAATAAAAGTGTATGGTGAATGTGTGGAAGAGACACTAGATGAGAAATAGAGAAAGTGGTATCATGAAATGCAAGATGAATGTTTCATAACTTTCTAAAAAGAACACATTTCTTCAGTTGCATTTTGCAGAGATAGGTTTTCGAATGAGTTGCGATTATACTTATAAAGAGTAGATAATATATAAAGTATTTATTACAAATATGCAAATAAGAAACTGGTTTTACTTCACTTATCTTTTATGGTAATAAATATTTTTTTTTTGCAAATTAGTATTCAATTAATCATTTTGTATAAGCACCAAAAAACTTTGAAAAAATTAAATAATTATTGTACATATACCATATTTCCTAATTTTTCCCATGGTGGCAAAAGTACATTTCCAGGTTTACCCGTCATATGTCGAATAATACTCTCCATTAATCATAATCTTGGAGATGCTAGGTCACTATTAATGATACAGAAACCGAAACATACACATGTTTCAAAAATATCATAGACCTTTGTACGAATAAACGCAGGGTTGTTGTCAAAATAGAAGGGAACGAATTGGTTAGATACCCTAAATGGGTCTCTGTAAAACATGTACAAGTACCACATGCTGAGCGATGATCTATCATTGTTTGAAGAGTTTGGAAAGCGAACGGTATTATGAATGGCTGGGCAAGTCCAGAGGTTACTCTGCTCATAAACGAGTAGAACTCATCAACTCTCAACCAACTGAGACTCTATTGAATGTAGATTTGAAAACATTCCCTAGTAATACTGTAAGACGATATATGTAATTTCGTTTCGATAATCGTTTGATTAACAATACAGTTGCGCAAACAGTATTCTCGAGTATATCACGGTACATAGAACACACAGCTATTATCTGGGATGATATACAAAGACAAACATACATGGATCTGGCATGTTATACGGGTTGGAGTAAATTTCTGAGTATGTTTTGGCGCTCTTCTGCATTCCAGCAGATTTTCGATGAATCACTTCAGAAGGTTCTACGCACGAGTTGCAGCAAATAATTCATACAATGCTTTGATATAAGTCTGAAGAAGGAATAAACATCGAATGCATAATATTGGCTATATAGACGCTGACTTATGAGATACAACGATCCACGACTACGAAATAAAGACACTCTCCAGAGAAAGCATTTATGTACGCGATAACATGGTAAATTTTAAGAACTTCATGGATGAGTGGATATGGTGGTCTAATATACGTTTCAAAATAATGAAATTGCATAATGAAACCCTGCGCATCAGAAGACAATAACATTGTAGACCCCATGCCTACATTAACGTAAGGACTTGTTAGGATCTAAGCAGGCTCTACTATGGGTTACTTAATAGTAGATATGTGGGAATTTAATCTTGATTGTGATATAGGATGGACTTTTGGCAATTGAAAAGAATTTCTCTGAAACAAGTTTTAGCTCTTGCATCGCCAACTGCAATCGAGACACTTGTTGATTTCAATGTGCGAATATGAAACATCGGTATTTGCAAGTGTCTTGGATCGCTACAAACCTCTGCTAATAAAACAATAGAATAATTGCTTTGGAAAAGGACCATTAGTTCAATTAAAATGAACTGTGCGTTCCATAGTCCTCAGGATATTCTGAGCTATAGGGAACTGAAGGGCCAAGGATAAGTTTATGTTATCTATAGAACATGGAGATAGGTACAAGCTAGACAAACTAATGGTGTGGATTCGGGAGGTCTGGATTTCCATGATACTATGTTATTAATCAAGAGTGCACAATATAGTGATTGCTCTTGACAGTAAATAACACTTCTGCCTTCTCAATCATCGATGTTGAATGCTTCAAAGAAATAAAGGTGTGCAGTTGAGTGTTTCTTGGAACAATCGAATAGATGAGGTAGGTTGAAAGGATAAAAGATAGCGAGCTTGGTGAACAAGGATAAAATAATGGATGTGATGCAACATGCAATCCTAACAGGTAGATTTCAGTGGATGTACTGGAAACATGGTTACCTTGTTACTAAGGAATGTCTGATAGACAGTAAACAAAATAGACAACTTTTGCATAAATTGGCCGAAACAGTAGAGGAATGAAACGCTATATCACCCCCAAGACAGAGGACAAGAGAAGCACAGAAAAGAACAGGTATTTACGATTCATAATTAGAAAACGTAAAATTTCACTGAGATTACTGTTACGTGATGCGTAATAATAATATTAGGGACAAAATCCAAAATTACAGGTAAAAACTCAATTAAAATCAATTTATAGAAAATTAAAATTAAATTAAGCTTTACAGAGTAAAATATATATAAATATATAGTTTTAGGGAAAAGAACCAAGGTTCATGAACTCATCGATGAAAATCCACTGTCACATATAGAAAAATTAATAATTTCAAGCACAATAAATGGGTATAGTATAATACAAAGTAAATATCATAAGATAAATATAATAAAATGACTACACGTGTTTCATAACTAATTTTCAAATAGAAACGAAATTTAAATTGATTAAAATCGATTAAAATTATCGAAAATATATTGTATTAAACAATTCAGCTAATCGTCAACAATAATAATAATAAATAAATGTATATATCAACCAACAATAAGTACCAAATGAATTTATATAAACTATTTATTTTATAAAGATAGAAAAATAATATTAAAAATATCAAAATAATAAACATTCCATAATCATCCCTACAGCCATTATAATATATGCTAACATGTAAATTATATACAAAAACCAGCTTAAATAAATTATTATCGTTTTAAATACAATTTCAACGAAGTTTAAGGTTAAGATAATAATAAAGATAATATTAGCACATATTTAACCGGGGTAATAGTTAAAACTAGACTATTTAAGACTAAAAACGTTTATTTAATTATCATTAAAAATCAATTGAATAATAAAAAAATATAAGAATACTTATTTCTACAAACGTAGAAATAAAAATAACACTATGAATGAAAAATATTATTATGAATCAAAGATTAAACTTTATATAGCCTAAGTTTTAATAAAAAAAACCTTTATCGATATTATAAACAATAAAGACTAGTTATTTACCAGATAGTATTAATCGAAAATAATCGAAAATATTTCAACCCTAATCAAATCGAAGTCTTATATTATGTTGAAATGATACTCTAACTTGTAAATAATTTAGTGTTAAATAAGTTATCTATTAAAAATAATCTTTTAAAAAAACCAAATGAATAATATAAAATCCAAGAATACATATTTATCCATATTTTTTCCTAATTCAAACTGA
>NC_068985.1:57925945-57926948 GCF_001194135.2 Octopus bimaculoides | reverse complement strand
TGTGCCAACTGCACGGGTGTAAGTACATACATACCTATATACAGGTGTGTGTGTGTGTGTGTATACTTGTAGTAATACGGCACAATAGAAAATCAGCGTCAGAAATCAAATACGCAATACGCAAACAAAGAGACACGCGTCATTCACTGCTAGAGACTCACCTAAGTTTAACGATCAGCATTGTTCAACTGCCAAGCATTTATTTCCAAAAACAGCCCAGAGAAAAGCCTCGCGCTGTTAAGGTAATTAGGTTGTCAAGGAGAAAGAATCAGTTCTGGTGTTTTGAACAAAAATCGATAGCACGCAGGATGTATAACGTAACATAATCGATTCAAGAAAGTATTTAAAGTTCAGTACCAGAGATAACACACACCATGAACAAAAATACACATATATATATAGGCATTCATATATATAATGTGAGTGTACATATGTGCGTGTGAGCGTGTGTGTGTGTGTGCATATGCTTGCTAAACAGTCACTTGTAAGCAAGCATGGTTTGGACACGATTTGGGTGTTTAATGTTTTGTAATTTATGTTGGCACACGCAAATGACGACCAACTCCCTGCATTTCCTCCCTTGACGCAGTGAAATGTTCAGTGTAAGCTTTGAATGTATCACTGATATCTCGAGCGGTCAAGTATCAATCGTTGTCAACACCAAGTAAAACCCAAATTACGTCATGTGTTGGTTTCATCACTAGCGATGTCGGGGATTTATCTCTCTGCTGTCGATACAGTCAGATGTGTATTTTGCACCAAAAGCCAATACGGGAGTGTATGTTGTGGTATCTTCAGCAGTACAGTTTGTTCTAATAGAACATCCACGTTTAAGCGGGAATAAATAATTACAACAGTGTTAAGTGTTATGTGTTAAGCAGGGTGGAGGAAAAGGTCTACTTGTATGAAAATCTCATCCTCATATATATATATATATATATATATATATATATATATATGCCCGTTACAAACCCATTGCAGAAGATATAAATGTAATTTACAA
>NC_068985.1:57924373-57925144 GCF_001194135.2 Octopus bimaculoides | reverse complement strand
ATTTATTATCTGTTTATATATATATATATACGTCTAATGCATACATATGTACACACGTTTTTATTCTACTACTACTACTACTGACCAGCCTAAGCTGTCTAACCATCCTAATTCCTTTTCTACCCCATCATTTAGACCTCATCACTGCAATTGACACTCCTTAAAGCTTTTTATTTCTCTCTCTCTCCACAATCCCCCATTCTTTCTATCTTTCTACACTCTAATAGCTTTCTCTCTCACCGTTATCCTCCCGTTCCTACATTCTTATACTCCCTGACCATTCTGGTACACTTTTCTTTATCTATATTTTTGTACTCCTTTTTCCATTCTTATCTTTATTCCTTTTAATATTTTTTCTTCCTTTTTCTTCTATTTCTCCCTCCACCCGCATTTTGTTTCTTCCTTTCTTCCTCTCTTCCTGTTTTCGATTTGACCTTACTAATACATTCCCTGCTTTTAGGTCGCTTTAAACAAAACCGTTGATTCACTGTTCGTTTTACTGTCTTGTTATCACCGTCCTGTTCTTGTTAACACTTTCACCCTCCGCAAAAGATTCCAAATTTTATTTAATTTGCTTTGCGGGAAGGACTGTTCCAATGAAGTCGCGTATTCTCCTTGCCTTCGAAACGCGGAGTAGATGGAACTGGAAAAACTGACGAAAGGTTATACTGTTTAAGTTGCATGTCTCGTTTCTCTGCTTGTTTTTTTCGTTGTTCGAAAAAAGTTCGTTTTCTATAATCGTCTTTATGTTTTCATTTCTCATTGTGTTTA
>NC_068985.1:57922104-57923855 GCF_001194135.2 Octopus bimaculoides | reverse complement strand
ATATATATATATATATATATAAATGTACTTAATGTATACATATGTGTATTCATATATACATATATGCACGCATATAAAATATTATATATATAGAGAGAGAGATAGAAAAAGAGAAAGAGAGAAAGATACGTAGATAGATATATAGATATCATTATATTATCTAAAGAAAATAATGACTGTTTACTCATGGTCTAAGCTGCCAAAGATCCTTGTCGTAATGCGGGTAACACATTTGCATAAAGTAAATCCATATTCAAACATTCGAATCATTTTATTGACCTGTTGACATTTCGTTGAACTTTATTGAGAACAATATCAGAATTTACATTCGTATATTTGTGCAGCGTAATAATTTTAGAGACGCAAGATTGAGTGATTTTTGCATATTTTAAAGATAATTTTTACCAGACGTGAAGTATGTATCTTTCTTGAAATGCCAAGATACGATACGATCGGTGCATATCTTAAATGAATACTGTAACGCATAAAAACAACAGATGGTAATATTGTAATATATACAGACCGATGAAAAATAAACAACCATATCTGTGGTCACGATTGCCTAAATTAGAGAGCTATTAAAAAAATACCTTGCTTGTTTTATCATTATTTTCTGCTGTGAAATATACAAATGGTCTTTAGCCTTATCTAGGGACTGATGATGATGAATATGATAATGATTGCAATGATGTTGGTGGTGATGACGATGAGGATGATGGTGGGGGTGGTAGTGGTGTTGGTGATGGTGATGGTGGTGGTGGTGGTAGTGGTGGTGGTGGTGGTAGTGGTGGTGGTGGTGGTGGTGGTGGTGATGAGGATTATAATGATGATGATGATGATAACGACGACAATGATGAGAAGGAGGCGGAAGAGAAGAGGGTTGATGATGATGATAGTGATGACGATGATGATGATGATGATGATGATGATGATGATGATGATGATGGTGGCGGTGGTGGTGGTGGTGGTGGTGGTGGTGATGATGATGATATTGATGATGATGATGATGATGATGATGATGATGACAACGATTATGAGAAGGAAAATAGCTTCAACGGTGAGAACCATTATCCTGATTGTCCCCAGTATAACGTCTTCTTCCTTTAATATATGCATCTTTATGTGTAGGTGTCCCTTTCTCTGTACGATTGTGTGTTTCTATACGAATGCCAGAGTGAGTGAGTGCACAGGCAGTCGTTACAAAGATATTGCCGTTTAAGCTTGTGGAATATTTGGTCCATGATTAATAGTTCGTTTAAATTGATTTCTACAGCCGGTATCGAATAAATGTACTTTCTCACAGTACGTTTACTTCTATGTATACGTACATTTTTACATACACACCGAAATCTAATTGAGCATGTGCCTCTTTCTTTAGATAACTCATTATCAGGTATAGCTTCAGTAAAATCATGAATATTAACCTTAACATAAACTTGATCTTTACTCATGTATAACTGTAGATATGTATGTATGTATGTATGTATGTATGTATGTATGTATGTATGTATGTATGTATGTATGTATGTGTATACAAGCATATATATGTATATGTATCTATATGTATCTGCATGTATACATATATATGGATGTATGCGAGTGTACTTGTGTATGTATTAACATATTCAGTATTATATATCCATTATACTTTGAATAATAGTCACTTCATCGACAGATATACGATTGTCTTTCTTTGTGACTGCTGGATACTTAAATGCTCTACACACACACACTAACATATATATATATAT
>NC_068985.1:57917379-57921044 GCF_001194135.2 Octopus bimaculoides | reverse complement strand
TGTGTGTGTGTGTGTGTGTGTGTGTGTGTGTGTGTGTGTGTGTGTGTGTGTGTCCTATATACATATATACTCGTGTTAAATTTATTTCCTCCATGTAGGTTATGTATATAATACCTAGTAACACTGGTAAGTACGAAGTTCGACCAATCACTTTAGTGAAAGCCGACTGAATAATGATATTTGTGGAGCTCTGAGTGAGACTGTAGTAGCCGTACATCTAAGTATACAGGAGCAACATATGCATATAGATATATATGTGTATTTATTTATTGCATTATTTAATAATTTTTCTTTTCAAAAATTTTTCATTGTTCTCGGTCTGTTAACGGCCAGGCGTTCAGACCACTATACTGGCACTAACGTAGCAACATTCGAAATTATGTCTAGGTGAATCTATCCGCAGAGAACCAATCAAATTTACGTTAACAAACGTAATTAGGAAAGTTCGAAACCTAAGTCCTAGATTATCCACATCTGGGGTGTACATTTATTGAATGTTCTTCCTACAAATAAGATGATTTTTTTTTATGTTCGGTACCCACAAATAGCTTTGCCTGTATTTGATATATATATATATATATATATATATATATATATATATATATTCTGTGTGTGTATGTGTGTATGAATATATACAGAGAAGCTTTACAATAGCATCGTATATTATCGACTGCTATTTCCAGTAAATATCGGTGCATTTTTGTACCACCATGCTATATATATATATACGTAGACACACACACATTTATACGTACATGTATTTATGTAAGTATATATATATGTATGTATGTATGTATGTATGTATGCACGTATGTATGTATGTATGTATGTATGTATGTATGAATGTATCTATGTATATATCTATGTAACTATTTATATGTGTATATATATACTTTTGCCTGAGATAATAGTATTGGCGAGTGAATCTACTTGAGTAATCAGCCAATATTTGTTATGTAAATACTTCAGGCAAGAACGGTCAAGATGATACAATTTGAAGTAAGTATACAGAAGAGAAAAGGGAAATAGTAATTTTGTTTTAGACTTGCGCAGTGCAGTTTTGCCACGTGGCGCACTTATTCTTAGTATTGAAACCTAGCCGGGTCATATTACATTTAGTATATTTCCACTGGTGGCTCTAGGAAAGCAATGTTTTAATGGAATTAGAACTTGAGTCAGTCTCATGAGCGGTGTCCTGTCTCTAACAAGCAATTGAATCAGGTTTTGGAAGGCTTGCGAAACACACATACGCAGAGATGGAGGACTACGAAACACACATATGCATAGATAGAGAGAGAGGAGGAGGGGAGAGCAAACACGCCCTTGGAAACACGTGCAGATATATCTGTGTATGTGTGAAATGCACCTATTCACATCTAATACTGAAGAGTCCCGGCCGCTTACAATTTAAGTATCTAGATATTTCTCAACTTCAGGCTATTGTACACTCTTACCATACTGGGGTTGGTGGAGGTGCTGTATCTGTCGATGATGCCTGTACTGATGTGATAATACGGGTCAATATGCTGATCGTGGTACAAGACTTATAAGAATGTAATATACAACAGAAACAAAAACAAGAGAAAGAAAGGAAATAATAGGTAGATTTCTACCTCTGCCCATACATACACACGCATATTTATATATCGGCATGTATGTGTGCGCATGTGCATACGCGTGTATGTGGTGTGTGTGTGTGTAAGTATATATATCTAGAAAAAGGATATAGTATCTTGCGAATGGAATGAGTTCTTCACTAGCTGGTCATTAACACACACGGAATACGGGTAACTACCCAGAAACTCGGGTATGTGTATATTACTTTAGGGCTAAAGATAGAAGCGATGACCTCCCTCGCAAATATTAATTGGACACAGACTGTGTATCGTTAGCCAACTGGAGAAGATATCTTCCTGGGGATAGCTACACCAATAACATCGTCCTCCAAAGGACCGCCACATTTAACCGGCAAATATATTTTACAATTCCGTACAGAGATTTAATATTAATTGTCTCTCTTTTCACGAAATCAGCAGCAATGTGTAGCTAGAATAACGATATAGTATTAAGCGAGTGGAATGCCTTCTTCATCACGCACTGAAGACGGGTAACTATCCAGAAACTCAGGTCCGTGTGTATCACGTAATACTAGAGATGGGAGCGATGAAACACAATTAGTTGGCAAATGTATTTTACTATATATATATATATATATATATACTATATGTGCAGGCGCAAGAGTTACTGTGTTTTAAGAAGCTTGCTTCCCGATCACATTATTCAGGGTGCAGTCCCACTGCGTGGTACTTTTGGCGAGTGCATTCTCCTATAACCTCGGGCCGACCAAAGCTTTATGAGTGAATTTGGTAGACGAAAACACAAAGAAGCTCGTCGTATATATATGTGTGTGTGTGTTTGTGTGTGTGTGTGTGTGCGTGTGTGCGTGTGTGTTTGTGTGTGTGTGTATGTGTGAGTGTGTGTGTGTGTGTGTGTGTGTTTCTGTGCCTGTGATTGTTGCCCCATCTTCGCTTGACAACTGATGTTGGTGTGTTCACGTCCCCGTAACTTAGCGGTTCGGCAAAAGAGGCCGATTGAATACACACTAGGCTTATAAAGAATAAGTCCTGGGGTCGATTTGTTCCATTAAAGGCTGTGCTCCAGTATGACCGCAGACAAATGACTGAAACAAATACCAGAATAACAGAATGAAGTAATGCATATATATTGATTTCAAATGTTAGCATGAGGCCAGCAATTTCAGGGCCGAGTGCTAGGTCGATTACATCGATCCCAGTGCTGAACTGGTACTTATTTTATCAATCATCGTATGAATGAAAGGCAAAGTCGATCCAGGTGGAATTTGAATTAAGGACATGTAGACGGACGAAACACCTCTACGCATTCCGCCCAGCATGCTAAAATATACTTATATATTAATATGTATATAGAAACTACACACACACACACACACACACACACACACACACACTCACTCATTCACACACACATATATATATATGTATAAACACGCATACATATTCGTAGCAACTGGTCCGCTACTCCATAAAGATGAGGCCTTTATAAGATAGCTTACCGATATATGCTGTTTATTTGTAGAGCGTATTAATAATATTACACACACATTATTATAAATTCCAGATGACACAGAGATTAAACGCCGGAGATTATATTAGCAAATATATATTAATAATTCTATATTTGTAAAGGTATGGCCTGACCAAGGTTATGACACTTATATAATCCATGTTGATTTTGGCAAACTTAATGTTTTCCTCTTTTTTTTTTATTTAGTCTTTAATGTTTCTCTCCATGATATTTATGTGAGGCAATAAAGATTTCTTCGAGGCTGGTCTCAGTTAAATGTTCTTCGTTGCAAATACATAAGAGATATGGATATTAGCCAGAATAAGTCTGCAAAAGGAAAAACAAAGAGATAAAAGAAAGTACATACACGTTCATTTGAAGCGATCATCATATTGTTTCATGCAGCAGATTTTATAAACCGCTAACTGTGCATTTGTTCTGTTGCTACACATCCTAGAAATAATAGTTAAATTCCCTTTCGCCCATTTCCAAAGACCCTTTTCGGTTCCTCAAACAGTGTGGGGCATTTAATATTTTCTACTGTAGGCCTGACATTTCGG
>NC_068985.1:57916399-57916826 GCF_001194135.2 Octopus bimaculoides | reverse complement strand
GTGTGTGTGTGTGTGTGTGTGAGTGTGTGTTTTTCTCCACCACTGCTTGACAACCGATGATGAATTAGCAGTTCGGCAGATGTCAGCGACAGAATAAGTGCTAAAGCTAGAAATAAGTACTGGTAAACATTTCTTCAACGAAATCGTTCAAGGCAATGCCCAAGCATCTGCACAAACGATTAGAAGTAAGAAAGTCTTTTGCGTTTCGAGCATACGCTCTTCGACAGAAAGGAATATATAAATAAACGGAGAGAAAATAATACTCTTAGTGGTTAGTGATCTATGATGGCGAATGTACACACACACACACACACACATACATATATATATATATATATATATATATATATATATATATATATTCTTTTATTCTTTTAATTGTTTCAGTCATTTGACTGCGGATACGCTGGAGCATCACCTTAAGTCG
>NC_068985.1:57915207-57915873 GCF_001194135.2 Octopus bimaculoides | reverse complement strand
TATATACACATATACGTTTATATGTCAGGTCACTTATGAGGGTCTCATAAGCGCTACTAGTAATATGGAATCCAGTACAATCTGTTGCATGATCGGGTTGTCGCCGACTAGAGTGGCACTACCTCTAGGCTACCCTGGCGAGGAGAGTTGCTAGAAACTCAGAAGGATTAAAAAGAAGAACTGTTGAAAAATCGGATGAACATATTGCAGACTCAACAGCTATCCAGGAATAGCACGGGTACGCAGAAGTTTCGGGATGGTGTTCGGCATGCTGAAAGACTACTGGGAGTGAGGTACCCCTCAGCTTCTGTTGAAGCATATCTCTAAGAGAAGGTCACTTTGATATAAAACCAGATATGCAGTGAATGACATTGGATATTTTGGAGATCTTTGGTTTGTGCTAGAGATCATAGTTCTCCCATATCCCTGAGGCTGCAGTTCAGACTCATATTGGCACCAGCCATCTTGCTCTGGCGTGTCTCTGAATCATGGGAATAGAGTGGAGAGGGTCTATGAAGTGTCGTGCAAGCCTTATTGTGTAATTCCCTGACAAATTGATACATACCTCTTTGTTTCATTGTTGTTAAATAAATGGATTGTCAATAAACTTTTTTCTTCGGCGTGAAATATAAAGAAAACTCTTTCGCTCCCAAAGTAGTATGTGTG
>NC_068985.1:57910885-57914307 GCF_001194135.2 Octopus bimaculoides | reverse complement strand
GGTTGCTGCATGGGTGTCTGGGCAGCTCCATTCGTAGAGGTCACTACTCAACCGGATGCTGAGAAGATTCTTGAAATGTGAACCAAAAATTGCCTGTCTTTCTATATATGGTCAGTTTAGCGTGACTGATGGATTTCTACCCTGCGCTCAGAAAACAAAGAGACTTGTATTTTAAAAAATCTGAATGGACCTTGAACATTTCATGTTGGAATGTGCGCATTCTGTTGGATAGCCGGAGTGATTGTAGGCCTGAAAGACGCAATGCACTTGTTGCTCGCGAGCTGAACAACAATAACATTGATTTACCAGAGTTTCGCATGGAAGTAGATGGTGAACTTGAGGAAGTAGGAGGTGGATACACTTTTTTTGGAAGGGAAGGTAGAAGGAGGGGCGCAAAGAGGCTGGTGTTCGCTTGGCAGTTCGATCCAATACCCTTAAGAAGTTGGAGGAGCTTTCTGTTCCTATAAATGAACGTCTAATGACTACGTTTGTACCTGAAATGTGGGCGGTTTGCCACTCTAATAAGTGCCTATACACCTACTTTGACTAGTTGTGATGAGGATAAAACCATTTTTATACCCAGCTGAGAGTTATACTTAGGAATATCCCCAATTCTGATAAAGTCATTCTACTGGGGAATTTCAATACTAGTGTTGGAAAAGACTGGCAAACATGGAACTCTCTAGGACGTCTTGGTAGAGGGAAAATGAATAGCAATGGTCTCATGCTGCCGGAGCTTTGCGATGAGCATGGACTTTGCACCGCAAGCACTCATTATATGCACAAAGGGGATCACACAACAACGTGGATGCATCAAAGGTCTAAATGTTAGCACTTGCTGGATTATGTCATCATCCGCAAGCTCGACATCTATGACATTTGTAATGTCAAGTCCTTTCATGGATCGGAATGCTGGACAGACCACAGTCTGGTGCGAGCAAAGTTCTGGATGAGGATTAGATTGAAAGAAGAGGGCCAGACGGCATTCCTTGGCGTCTGAATGTCCCCAAGATATATGATGCTGTGTTGAGGAAAGCGCTTCAGATTCCCTTGTCCAGCATTGAAAATACTACAGTATGGGAAGAATTTCGAGACCAGGTTCTTCAATGTACTACTGAGACACTGGGATATGCTATGCCAGACACAGAGACATGTTTGATGAAAATGATGCTGAAGTTCATTGACTATTGGCTGTAAAGCGCCATGCCCATAATGTATTGCTGCACAGAGGACTTTCAGCTGTGCAGCGAAATCAAGAGCTTGATCATTATAGCAGTGTAAAATCACTACTGCAGCGATCTGTCAGGAAGATGCAGAACACTAGGTGAGAGGATCTTGCTCGTGATGTTCAGGCTGCTGCTGATGCAAATGACAGCAAGAAGCTTTACCATCCTATGAAGTAATTTTAATGGCCTAAGAGCTCTGCATCAGCTCCTTTGCTTTCCATGGAGACTTCTACTCTATTTATTAAATCAACAGAAATCACAAGTCGCTGGATTGAACACTTCTCTGAAGTTCTAAACCATGAGTCAATTGTGGATGAAACGGCAATTGATGCTGTGTTAAAAAACCTATCTTTGGCTCCTTAAATTCCAAGCCCTCAATAGATGAGGTAATGACGTCAATAAGTAAACTGAATCTTGGTAGGGCACCTGGAAGGGATGGAATTTGTGCTGAGGTCATGAACTTATTAATATAGCCTGGAGGGATGGTGCAATGATTAAGGACTGGAAGGATGCAATTATTCTTCCTCTCAATGAAGGAGAAGGAGCCAGAACAATGTGTGGTAAGTACAAAGGTATTGCTCTACTATCAGCTGCCGGTAATGTTCTGGCAAATATTTTTTTTTACCCGCCTGAATTGATGTCTCGTAAATGATGTCCTATCTGAATCTCAATGTGGCTTCCGATCTGGAAGAGGGAGAATGGATATGATTTTCACCGCAAGACAGATGCAGAAGTGCTATTAGCAGAATATGTATCTTGTCGAAGTGTTCATTGATTTAACGAAAGTCTTTGATACTGTGAACAGGGCCTTACTATGGAAAATACTTGGCAAACTTGGATGTCCGGATCACTTTGTATCTATAATTAAATTATTTCATGATTATATGGATGATTAGGTCAATGTTGTTGGTAGCATGGCGCGACCCGTTCCTGTAGAGAATGGTGCTAAGCAGGGTGACATCCTTGCCTCCACACTCGTTTATTTGTACTTTGCTGCTGCATTTAGTCATACTTTTACTAAGGTTAGCTCATACACATACACGAACACACACACACATGCACACATCAGTCCGGTTGATAATGTTACGCAAGTGCAATCTCGAATACATGAAAGATATAGGATGTGTGTGAAAGAGAGAAAGATACAGGGAATGAGAGAGAGGGGGAATGAGTGTAAGAATGAGTATGTACTTATACGTTCATCTCTATTTTGACTACACTGGATGTAAGAGATGATTTCGAATATGTTACTGAAAAGGCTTCAGCAATTTGCCCTGAATTGCGTATAGCACCCAAACCGTTGTCTCATCTCACCACCTTGTATTGTCCGTAGTATAGGTATGAATTTCTTACTAGAACTTCACCCATTCATTAAATGTTTGGTCCTGTATGGAAACAATATTAGAAATCGGATAAATTTCAAACTCATTGCAAAATGTTATCTTCTTCTAATCACACTCGAATAACGATTTCACTGTTCCTTTTCTTGATTGATGACTCTTAACATTTAGATGAATTAATTGCCATCCCAAACTCACATATATTTGACAGTGGCCTTACAACTTGCTTCATTTGTTTTCTGCCGTAAAACTTATGCTAGCACATGTGAAACCACTGTTAGCAACCATCTTTAATTGCGTGTCCCACAATAAATTTTTAGACAAAGCTACTTCGTTTGCATCGTCAAGGTGAAGTTGTTTCCTCGTCCTTTTCCAATTGTTTTTCTTTGTAACTTTTGTCTGATAGAGTGCGCATTAGAGATAGTTATGCAGCAACTGTTTTTTATTATTTTTTGTTTTTTACATTTTGTCTCTATCACATTTGTATAATATTCTGAAAGGTTCGATTTATCTTGCCAAGATTTTGCAATGTAAAAGAAATACATTTTATAATTCACTCAAAAAATATTTTTCTAGATTAAAAGAACATCATTTAACTAATCAAAAATAAAGTATTAACAAAGTTCGTAAAAAGTTATATATTAACGAATAAATTTTCAATAAATCATTTAATATATAATTACTGCTTTAAATTTAAAGAGAAAATTTAGCCATTAACAAATGATATAAATAAAATTTTAAAAGTAATTTTAAAGAACAAGTAGAAGGTATAAAGTAGGCACTGGGCCAGACGAGCACTTTGGTGCACTTTCGTGCACTCAATGAACTAAATGCAATTTATCGATTTTTTTTTTCA
>NC_068985.1:57905532-57907385 GCF_001194135.2 Octopus bimaculoides | reverse complement strand
GAGTGTGTGTGTGTGTGTGTGTGTATTATATATAAAAGGGTCTTTCACTAATTTACCATATAACAATTCCCTCGCAAAGCATTTACTTGCCTGTTTTGTATGTTCTGTCCAGTAGCCCCAGGCAAAATTATGAAGTAGTAGATAACATCAACTCCAGAACTTAGCTGCTACTTTATACTTTCGACAGTCGTAAAAAGAAAGGCAATGTTGGCAGCGTTAGGATTTGAAAAGGCAACGTAGAGAGGTAGACGATATAGCCAAAGTATTTTTCCGACACTCAAATTACTGATAATACTGTGGTAATAAAATGCGTATATGAAAAAAATACAGGACAATGGAAGGAAATTGTATCAATGCATAAACCATAGAAAAGAATGCGCCCAAAGTAGGTGGATAATTGTAGGATTAGTGCAGTGTGTATTGAGGAGAAAGTTATAGAATTGGCTATGGATACAGGCTTTTAGGCATTGTGAAAACGAGGCCGGTAATATCTTGTGTGGTGTCGCAGGGCAGTGTGTAAGGAGAACTTCAATAGATTGTAGGTGATTGTTGCTATATGGAAAATCTGTGTGATTGTGACTATCGGTGCTAGAAGGTCAGAATATATGCAAATTAGACCTATTACGAGTAAGTATAGATTTGAAATACGTGTAAGTCTGAAGAATATTAGGATTAAAAAATAACATGCAGATCGATTTGGGGGAAATCGTCACTTGTCTTTTAAATCTTGCAACTAAATTTGGTGATTCGATAGAGCATCGAATAAAATGCCTTGTGGTATTTGCTCTTTCACGTTATGCCGCGTTCTGCTGTGTCTGTCTTGCTTTTGCGATTGACAAGACAGCCCAAATCCACGGCAGTATGTTGGTGAAATAGTATGTGTAAGACTAGATATTTCACTGTATTAATTAATTATTCTTGCATTGTCAGTTCAAACTGTATCGTTACCAATTTGGGCGGTACACTTAATCTATAACATAGGTCACCATCATTTTTGGATACATTGTGAATCTCTAGTACAATCTGTTGCAGCTATTCCGAACAGATTTCCTACTTGAGCACATCATCCTACATCCTTCTCTCCCACCAGGCTCAGGGGCATTTCAAAAATATCATTGACATAACAAAAATACATGAACCACTCCGTTTAACTTAAAGAAGACTAAACACGAAGTACCTCCATACTGAGATATCACGAACACTGAATAGCCGAGCACTTAAAACACAGGGTGGAATTTCATAACCGTTATTGTCCAGGCTGGAAATGTATTTCGGGAAAATGCTAGTATTAGCTTTCATAAATCAGTTACATCGCTTTGCGTCAACGACACACACTGGAAACATTTTATTTTCTTAGTTAGTTATTGACGTGTTACTTAGTAGCCCTTGAATTTGAGTCTTACTTGAGTTTCTGAAAAACTACAAAACGTGTATTATCAGAGTGAATAGGCATGAGTGCATGAGTGCATGAGTGCATGAGAGTGTATGCGTGTGTATCTCTTTTTAATACGTATCGTGCTGCGCAGTCAGTTTTCGAAACCACAGGCAGCATGTATTGTCTAAATAATGACGCAACATGCAGTAAGATACTAATATACATATATATATATATATGTATATATATATATAGATATATATACGATGAAATGCTAATATGTGTGTGTGTGTGTGTGTATGTGTGTGTGTGTGTATTCCCCCACACACAAAAGAGTATGTGATTGTGTGTAGTGCGCATGTGTCGATCGATATGCATGATAATCTGTCCAAACTTTTATTTTCTTAGCTATCTACGCATAAGAATCAACACCTTTATGTGTGTGTGTATGTATATATATATATATATATATATATAT
>NC_068985.1:57904336-57905141 GCF_001194135.2 Octopus bimaculoides | reverse complement strand
TATATATATATATATATATATATATTAACGTATACATATGTATAAATATATGTAACTTCAGACGCATACATTTGCAGTACATAATAAGATGACAGCCATATTATTCCAACGCTTCTATCCAACCGCTGTGTGCACATTGAAGGTGATATTTATATTATAAATTATATATTATTTCATTTAGGTATATTCCGTTGGCTTTAGTGAAAATATAATTAATTTAGAAAATGAAAAACGAACTAAAACGAATAAACACAGAAAAAATAATAAAATGATTATAATAAAATTATGTATAAAAATCTTCAGAAAATGGTGAAATAAAATATAAAAGAAAATTCTATGGAAAAAGAACTGAGCGAAAATCATGCAGCTTTATATATATATATATATATTTATATATATATATATATATATATCTTTTTGCATTTTATTGAATTAAGCGTAATCTGACTAATGGAATATGTTTGAGGAGGAGAACTGATCGGAATTTTTATCTTGTAGGATTGAAAGAATATAGGACTCAATGTCTGGCTGATTGAATATATCTCCTTGTTTACAGTTCGAGTAGTAATCCTGACTGATATTGGAAATGAATAACTATATTAAAACAACTGACACCCATCACCAACAACAGACTTGCAAAAGAAACTCATACAATTTCTGTTTCTGGCTCTGTCACCCACTCTCTCTCTATCTCTCTCTCTCACTCTCTCTCTCTCGCTCTCTCTCTCTCACTCTCTCTCTCTCACTCTCTCTCTCTCACTCTCTCTCTCTCTTTCTGCTTTTTCTTTCTCCCCCGCGCGCTCAC
>NC_068985.1:57897919-57904326 GCF_001194135.2 Octopus bimaculoides | reverse complement strand
CATACGTACGATTGTGTGTACATTTACAACAATACGTATATATAAGCGTACTTGTGTGCTTGTGTGTGTGTGTGTGTGTGTGTGTGTGTGTGTGTGTGTATGTGTGTAGGTGTGTAAATATATATATAGACAGACTGAGATAGAGATAGAGAGAGGAGAGAGTGAGACAGTTACACACACACACACACACACGAACTTTTAGATAAATATAGTCATACATACGCTCACATCGACACCCACGCAGATATAGGTGACACACATATTCATTCTCTTCCATTATATTTACATATCTTTCGTTTAAAGATAGCATCTTCATGAGGTTTATATACATTTAATTTATATGAGTATTAAATTGCATTCATAGTGATAGTAAAGCTCCCCAGAGACCAGTTTCAGTCCTTCATCTTGGTAGAACAAACACCGTGTCTATAAACAAACACCGTGTCTATAAACAAACACCGTGTCTATAAACAAACACCGTAAACAAAATATGTTCGATTCAACCGAATTTCATGCCCTGCCTAAATGACTACAATACATTCAGGGAAAAACAGGAAAGTACGGCATAACTGGAGTATGGAGAGCACGACCCGCTAGAATTAGCATGAAAATTTCTCTCTAAATATACTCTCCGGTATTAAACGGAGGGCACATTAAATGCTATAGCCCTGACAACGTTGAATGATATGATGACGTGATAATCACGACCAGTATTTTTGTACCAAATGCCAATATCGCATACATAAAGCTCGAGGATATATTTGATAATCATCCGAATATATTAAAATAAGTTCTAATGTCACCAGTGGTTAAATTGTCACAAATGTTGGCCTTTTCAAATCATAGCAGAGAGAACGAACGTGTGTTCGAGACGTTTGCTTTGCAATCATGTGGTCCCTTGGTGGACTGTGATGCATGTGAAGTGTTTCCTCCATAATCTCTAAATCGGGGCTGGTCCATATATTCGGAAAATATATTTTGGCCAAAATAATAGCATGAAATGGCACAGTACTAAATCTTAATAAACTAATAAAGAATAGACCCTCCAGATTTGTTCGCAGAATAATCGGGGCACATACAACTTTACGTCTGGAATGTCGTTAGACACTCACTCTCAAACAATGCATACATTGCCCATGAGGTAATATGAATTGGGTTTGGGCGGTTTCGGGGTACTTTCGGGCCAAGAACTAAAATGGAAAATTTCCAGAAATCATACGAAGGGGCACAAATGGTAGGGATAAAGTCTGGAGGCATGAAACAAGCCGCATGTACAAAAGGTGGAACTGGCTGCATGCACTAAAGGTGACGAAACAGTACTGCACGATCGAGAATTTCTGACTTGTGAATCGTTTCGAACAGTTGGCATTGTCTTTAGGCCGAATCCAGCTATCCGCGGTGACAAATAATGAAAACAGCACCATCTCACATCTTTAACAAGGTCTGACAAGTGATATCCTCTGTCTAGGAACTACGTTGAAAGAAGATATGAAGCGCACAATGCTGAAATGAATGAGAATAGAAATCTTCTGCAGTGCCGCATAGACCTAACGTGACTGAACCAGTGTGCAAAATTCATTGAACAGAAAATTCTATGAGTTGAACAAACGGAAAACTCAGTTCGAATGGAATTCGTAATTGTTGAAATCTGGAATTTATATTAAAATGAAAGAACACATCTTTCTGGTCGTAAATGCCAAATATTGGAGTGTTTATTCGCTCTCTCCTGTTGTGATGCGAATGACTCTATGGATTAATAAAAAAAAATACATATCAACATTTTTCATTCATTTTAATTCTAAGTTTGTCTTGGCTGATATCAGGAGAAAATGTTTTTATAAAGAGATGAGATGGAACAGAACGAGACTTAGCTGTATGTAAGTAATAAATAATAACTTTATAAAAAAGAAAATAAATCAATAGACTATGTGTTTATTGTAGCACAGTTATTGTAGAGCCATATGAGAAAATTCTATCATTTATTATTCGCAGGCGACGTTCTCCCCTAATTCCTACACTTATAATACCTATTGCTACCTCACGAGAATAAACATTTAGAAAATTTGTTTCCATTGCTACTATCATATATCTTATTGATTTTATTTAATACAGCAATTGATAAGAAATGGACGTCGCAAATTCCTAACGCCTATCCACTTTTCAGAGTACTATATTGTTGTTGTTGATGGTGGGTGTGGTGGTCTACTTAGCGCAGAGCATATTATGATCAGTCAAACTAATGTGTACCAACAACTGGAACCGTCCAGCTGGTGGCACAAATTTGCTGGGTTTTTTTAAAATCATAATACCAATAAATATATTCGATATACTTAGAAAAACATTAAGTGCATTCTCTGAAGTTGAGCATCCGCTTTCGAGTAGAAGCTTCTGATTCGTACATTTCACTTCATCTCGAGACCAAATGGAGCATGCGATATGAATTGACCCTTAGTGATGTTGCTTGCTTTCTTTTATAACAGTTAGTTGAAACCAGCAGCACAATTGCTTCCCAGGGCTTGAACAACACTGATTGATTTCAAAACACCAATGCGAAATCGGCTGAAAAGTGCGTGCTTTAGTGATTTGGTGATTTGAGCGGTAGGAATACTATTCATTTCGGCAAACCCTTAACGTCCTTTTTATAAAATAGCTCTATTTTTTATAAAATTGCTACATGCAATTCTGCCTCCTTCCGTATATGATATGCTAGGTAGACCACTGCTCACTGTCCCGTTCTCACTCTTGATTGAAGCCCAAATTTCCTGAGTGGTATCTGCCTCACCAGCGTGAAAAAAAAAATTTCTAAACATCACTCCTTTACTCCACTCCCTTACACCATTATCTAACTCCAGGAATCTACCAATGTACGCAAACTGATATCTCCTTTCCATTCTGTGACATGTTTTTTTAATATCATCATTGCTTTCTAGATATCCACAACATCTACACCTTACCCAAGTTCAATAAGGCTAAATCTTTTAGTTGCCCATCCAATTTATATGCCGCTGCTGAGCTAAAATCCTATCTAAATACTAGTATATTTCATCCAAATGAGAATCCATCCCATCACGAAGAGTGCTGAAAAATTCCTGGCTTTATTTAAAAGAATAAATGGATCTGTTAATTATAATTTTATTCAACTTACTCCTCTCGCAGAATAACACTCATTGTAGCGTCCTTCAGTTTTTCTTAAGCCCTGTAAAAGAACTCAGAAGTTTGGGCCTTTCACCAAGCCTTTCGCGACAACTTTAAAGCGGGAAAATTTTCAGCATCCTATCGCATGACTTCAATTAAGTCATTTATCTACATAGGTTCTCCTACCACCTCACGTCTTTCAATTATTTTTTACTCTGGACATTAAATCCCTTATATTCTTCTAATCTTCGACATTTTTTCAACTACCCAACTAAACCCAATTTCAATACACTTACTCTCCTGTTCCACTGTGCTATACGACTCTTACGAGAAACTATTTCGACAGTAATATGCAACTCCTACAATGAAAGCTATATAGGCACCACGTCACCAACACACATATAGCTCGCATCTATTAGATACGTTGATTTTTCTCTCTTTGCTATATAATTCACTACATATCTACCACATTTGTCAATTTCCTTTAACATCTTTGTCTTAGTCGGTTATATAAGCCACCGAATCCCTTTCGTTGCTTCTTCGCGAAACTTCCTACATCACTCCCACCATCTGCTACATGCAATTCTGCCTCATCCGTACATGATACGCTACTTATTCCACTGCTATCTGTCCCGTTCCTACATGGTATCCGCCTTATCACCACACCTCACCATATTTTTGCAATCCACATTTCCTTTCCATCTATTCAGCCATCATTGCATGATATCTCTCTCTCCTTAAATTATAACTGTAATGTGGCCGACGTTCTGAAAATGGCTCCTTTACTACACGCTTCATATGTCTTAACCCTATCAACCGCACCCATATTGATATTCCACTTGACACAAATTTCTTTCATGGCATTAATATGTATTATTAATCTGACATGTTCTGCATAAAAACGTACCTACTCTCATACACTACCCACCTTCTCAAACCATACATTTACAGATATCTCAATGCTTATCCAACATTTACATATATCATGACGTTTCACGCGCGCGCGCGTGCTCACATATGCGCACACACACACACGCACACACACACACGCACACACACACACACGCACACACACAAACATAAACACCAGTAATATTATTATACGCCAAACTGGTGCAAAGATTTACATGTATTCTTGCTAAAACATGTAAATAGATTTCTTATATATATATATTTGTGTGTGTGTGTGTGTGTGTGTGTGTGTGTGTGTGTGTGTAAATATTACATTTCTAAATCTCAGAGAGTTATGAGAGCTTTGCAGGAAGCAGTAACAGCACGATAAAGTGATGGCTTGTTGACAAATTAATGTGGCAGTCCCAGGAAAGGTAAGAATGTTACTGCTATCTAGCCTCGAGAAACATGATTTCCAGGTAGCTATGCGATGCAAGGGTTCTGTGTCCTTACCTTTTCGAGCAGGGGAGATAAGCACCTCCACCCAGCAAAGCCAGTATCCGCAGGTAATAACTGAAAATAACACCATATCGCAGACGAAAAAGGCGTGTCCTTGTTAGATGTCGCTGCCAATCTGCTGTCGAAAACTTATAGAATTCCAAGTCAAAAACATTCACTGATCTACAAAAACAGAAATATTACTTTTCTAAATCTCTCAGAGAGAGTTATGCAGTAACAGCACAAGTAAGACTTATTTTTAACAAAATTATACCATGGAATGCACTAGGGTATCTTTGGTAGCAGTTCTCACTATCAGTGAACTGTCTTCTCTTTGTTGATAGGTTGATAGAGACAAAATCAATATGTTAATCAGTTGTCTATTAGGACAGGGCTTCCGATATGTAAAGCCACTCACTGGAGAATAAGATAACGGAGATTTAAACGATCTAAATGACAATTACCATTCAAGAGTAGATGTACGATGAACACGCTAAGGAAGAAACATCTCTTTTCACAGAAAACCATTTGAACATGAATATTCAGATATAGTGGTATTATGTTAATGCTTACTCTAATTCACTCTGGAATAGAGGTTAAAGGGGATTTGAAAAAACTAAACGACAGTTGAAAGGTTTGTCCACAGTAAGGAAAGACCTCTTTGTTCAGAGACGGATACTTGAATATCTATAGGCAGATAGACTAAACTGTGCTTCTGTTTGACACTATTACACATCGCGTTCTCATTGCTTCAACTAAATGACTTTAGTTTTAGCTTGTGGTGAGCCAAAACAATACAAAGCAATTTCGGAGCATTACCCATTTCATGTACTAAATATATTTTCTTTGATAAAGTATGTACACTTTTCGTTCAATACTATTTTCTTCCTAGTTACCATTCAGTATATGGCATTCACTATCCTCCACACTATTCGCTGACTGGACTTTTTATTCACTCGGTTGTACATATTCAATTGAACTTTTATTCGTACTGAACCGAAGACTTTGAGTTTACTGTGTGAGTATTAAAAGACAAGTATGCATATATCTAGGTATGCGTTTCAGTGCTTAATATTATAAGCAAAGGTACACGCACATATGAATACGTACATGAGCATATAAATATCAATATAATCATATGTACATAAACAAACACACACACATGCATAATATATATATATATGTGTGCGTGTGTGTGTATATATATATATATATATATATATATATAATATATTTATATGCACATGTTTATATGTGCATATACCTATCTATGCATACGTATATGCATGCATTCATATACGTTTGTACATACAAACAGGCATGCATATATACATAAACGTATACATGCATAGAATTTTTTATTCTGTTGGCAGCAGCTTAGTATTATTCTATTATTGCATATATTAAGATATGTTAATATTTAGATGCTTTCCTCCTATTATGCTGCTTTAAAGTAAAACCTATATCTGACGATCAATCATTTCATTTTCTCTCCTTAACGAGCTTTTATCACCGACATTTCTGGCACTGAATACATTATCTTCGTTTGAAACTTCAAAGTACAAACCCCTTAGATTTGTTATTTCTCCTCATCCCTTCATGCAATGCCTATATTCTATCTCACTTAAACAGCGTTTCATTGCCCTCAAAGAAGTAAATAAAGATATGAAAGTAAACGTTTACACGCTCTAGAATTACATACACATGCACACAGGTTGGCATACATAACACATATGTTTATATATGTATTATATATGGGAGAATATACAAAAATAACAACAGACGAGGACAGGTGGTGTAAATAACAAAAGTATATATTAGTATGACGCTCGGGATATGTATATATACATATATATACATATATATATGTTTATATATATATA
>NC_068985.1:57896382-57897238 GCF_001194135.2 Octopus bimaculoides | reverse complement strand
ATATATATATATATATATAGAAGTGGGTGGACAAATGAAAGAACAGGCACTTCTTTCAGAGAAGTAAATAAAGATAAGAAAGTAAATGTTCAAACGCGATTTAATCACATACACATTCCTCCACCCTCCCATACATACATACATACATACATGCATACATACATACATACATCCATCCGTACATACATACATACATACGTACATACATGCATGCATAAATACACACATGTATATATATTATTAAATAGGCGCAAGAGTGAATGTGTGGTAAGTAGCATGGTTCCGTGTTCAGTCCCACTGCGTGTATCCTACTCTAGCCTCGAGCCGACCAAAGCTTTGTGAGTGGATTGGGTAGTCGGAAACTGAACACCTCAGAGACATCCGACTCGGCAACGACACCTCGGTGTTGCGCCATTTCCAATCTACCGTCACTCTTTACAACACATGTCTATGTTTGGATTGTCCTTGCACAGGGGCCATCCGGACTCACGTCTTCACTGTGAGCAGGGATTAATCTTCTCTCTTGCACCACATGGTTTCAACTCCTTTGCACCACATGGTCTCAGCTCTCCTCGCCTCTTCATCTAAACCTCGTCCTCTCTCCTCTCTTCCTCTCACACCTACTTCCTCCCACCGACCTCTCCTCACTTGCTCGTGCACCTACTACCTCTCTTCACTCCTACACACCTTCTAACTTCCATCCCTTCCCTTCATCGTCACCCCCACCCTCGTTAGCCCACCCCACAAATTCCAACCCTACCAGCCCTATGCATGTCATCCCACCCCACCCATTCCTTAGACCCACGTTTCCTTCCCCCATTCTCGCCTCCCCACCCCAACACAACACACATCACAC
>NC_068985.1:57894400-57895891 GCF_001194135.2 Octopus bimaculoides | reverse complement strand
ATATATATATATATATATATATATATATATATATACATGTATGCGTGTGTGTGTATATGTATAAGTACGTACATGCACATATATGTCTCTGTGTGTATGTACAAGTACATGTTTGTGTGAGTGTGTACGTATATAGACGTAATGAACACACGAAGTTTAATGTGTATGTATTGTGAGAATATGGTTGCATGCATTTTTTATCGTTTATATTTTTCTACATATTATAGTAATTACCCTTTTATTCAACGGTTCTTCATAGCGTCTATTTCCAATAACAGATTATGAGAATGCATCGTAGCTCTTAGCTCGGGCATTTGAAACTCCGAGTACTGTCATGACCGCTTTTACTGATTGTCCTAAACTATACATACACACATATACATACACATATGTATATATATATATATATATATATATATATATATAACTCCTTATGATATTGATACAACCCCAGTAATTTGGGGGGTAGGGTGGAGTCTATTATATCGAACCAGCACTTATTTGGTACTGTAATTCATCGCCTCATGTAGACATCTACCTTTACCTACTTGATTTCAACTCTATATGGCCTTCTGCTATAATTTCTGATCGAATACATCTGGATTTCGCGGAGATCCTTTTAAGGCCTACTGTTTCAATTATGTAACACATAGCGTTTGGCTATAAAATATATTTAGTCTATGTTTACCTTCTTACATTCTCGGATTTGTATTCCCATATTTCGCAATTTTAGTTGCTAAATGAGAGATGAACAGTGTCTGCCAGCTGATCGAAATTTCCACTGATTTCAATATGGGACGAATTGTATAACATAAGATGGTTATTAAACTGTCATTATCGTATAGTGTCCATTTTCTCTCATTTATACCACCTGGGTACCTGCATGGAGCGTCAAGCTTACTAACTTCCTCCACCTGTATCTTTCAGATCGCACTACCCTATATATATATTTATATAAAATTTATAATTATAATTAACTATAATTAAAATAGAGGGCACACGAGGCGCCTACCTGCTAGAAAGAGGAGCTAGACTCTGAAGTAAATGACAGAATTACACTGAAAATACACATTGCATCAACAAAAGTCGGGAAAATGAGTCAATATTATCAAAAATCATCACAGAGCAAAGCTGTAGGATATACTTGGATATACTTGGATCAAGATTTCGAATTGTGGCTAGTTCCTCAAATATCCTCAGCAAACATTACCGTATGAAAAACGAACACACCTCATTGAAATCTGAGGCGTTCTAAATTGCCCCGCGCAAATTCATAAAGACAATCTGTATCAACTAATAGATAAGCGCTTTGCCTGTGGCTAAGTGTTGTTTTAAATTTTATTTCTAGCAAACATGGTTGTGACTTGATCTCTTAGTCACATTAATACTGATTGTATTTGTGCCTTTTGGTTTTTATATTGCAACTAGCGACCTAAATAATTTATACACATACACACACGCATGCTTGTATACATACATACATACATATAT
>NC_068985.1:57888350-57894199 GCF_001194135.2 Octopus bimaculoides | reverse complement strand
TATATATATGAAATAAAATACACTTTATGTGTATATTTATCTTCCGACATGAATGTGTATGTGTAACTTACCTATCTAAATATTTTGCGTTAAGTTTAGGTAATTGGTGGTATGTTGATAGATACGATCATTCATCTGCCCCTCTGCTCTTTTTATGGATTACTTTGAAGTTTCCAACATATTTTTAAAACCCATTTGTAACACGTTACTGTATATATGCAAATGAATCCTGTTTGCGAAATAAATTATTATTGTTGTTATAGCTGCTCTTGTTGTTGTTATTGTTGACGTCGTCGTGGTTGCTGTGTATGTTACATTGGTAGCAATAGTAATGACAGCAAGATGCGCATGTTTGCTGTTTAAACCACATTTTATTTGCATTTCCATTATCTTGATTGCTCGACAATATTTCTTAAGCTAACACTTCTAAGCTACATTTTCTAGGTATGTTGAAACAGATGAAAACTAATGGAATAGAAAAGACATGCATTGTGTATAGCACAACATTTACAATATTCTAACTCAATTGAACATTTTGAATCCTTCTGGAGACAGATATTATTATAAAATTGATGGACGCAAAAAATAGACGATAACGGTGACTTTATTTATTTATTTATTTATTTATTTATTATTATTATTATTATTATTATTATTATTATTATTATTATTATTATTATTATTATTATTATTATTATTTTTGGTTATTTGGGGGAAAATTAAACAAAAATTCCATGTGATTGATGGTTGCAATTTTGGTAAACTTGTACAAGTTATTTTTTATAAGTTTTTGTTATTCATCGCATACGCAAATATTCCACTATAAACATATTTGTTGATGTCATATATAGGAAAGCAAAAATAAAATCCGAAATATCACATAATATAATTTGAATTGAAAGCCATAAACAGAAACAGTGAAAGTGGGTGACAAAGCGAGAGAGGAACTGATGTAGAGAGAAAGAGAATAGCAGACAAACACAGTCAAAAGAAGCAAGAGAAATAATATTTCGCAATTCATTCTTGTCATATGCGTGTGCATCTATGAGCATGAGTCTATCTTACATACACACACACACACACACACACACACACATACACAAACACACACACAAACAAACACACCCACATATAATGTTATTATGTACACTGCATTAAAAAACAAGAGCTACAAATAGATTCTTGCCATAAAGACACGTATCTAAGCGGGTATTTATAACGTGTCTTGAGTCTTCAAGCAGTTTTATGGCTCTGAGCACCTGGTTTGCTGTGTCTGTAAGGCAGGACACTGAGCCACGAGACACTGCGTAAAAAATTGAGGCGATTGAATCAAAATGTGTAATGATGAGAGAAAGGGTGAATAAGAAAGGAAAAGAAAAAGAAAGTAATTTAGAGTTACGTCCTCTCTGACTGCAGACGTTATACTTGTAAAATAATACAACAAAGGTGCCAGCAAAGTAGCTGCTCTATTCAGTATGCCAAAGAAACAAATTTTGCAGATGTTTACATTTTCTGAAAATTTCGGATCTGGAATTGAGCAGTGTGGTGGTATTTTGGACGTAAAAAGAATTCGCAATCTTTCAGAGATGCATTAATTGCATTTCTTTGGTTCATTTATAATATGCCATGGATTTCTATACGATTCTCTACATTATTACATGCAGTAGGTGTTCAAACGCTATACGTGGCTAGGCAAATTAGTGGCTTTACTTTATGGATGTGCTGAAATAAATACTGGTGGTTTACGTCTCATCTTTTAAAATTGCATTGGCATAACCTGATGTAATTCTTCTTTACTGTTCCGTTATCTTGAAACACGTCGTTCGTAGATGTCTGTTTTTATCAGACACTCCAGGTCAAACGGGCAATCCTCAGGGCCTCGCCAATTACAATTGGCAGACTGACACGAGACAATGTTGTAACTGATATTAAATTAAACTTGAAATAAATATTGGGATATACATGAAAAACTACGAGAGAGTGGATATTTAAAGAAAGCTATTCTTTAAAGTTTTCAGAATTTTAGATCAAGCAAAAACAAATGTTTCAAACTTTAGCCGTAGTAGTGACGTTCACAGCTTTCGAAATGTAAATATACGTATATTTTATCTTTGACCAGTTATGCTGTTTGCCATATCTGACAGTGTAGACGATATTAGTTTCAGTGACTGCTTCATATACATTGCTTAAAGCAATATCCGAATTACAACATAGAATCTATATTTCACTGTCTATATGAAATTCCTCATGATATTTTCAAGCATACAGATTAAGTTAAATATGAAAATATGAAACACAGTCTATTCGTCTCTGTCACTTTATATATAAATATATATAGATATATATAATATGAGTATATGCATATATATATATATACATATATATGTATGTATATATTGGTGTGTGCGTGTGTGTGTGTGCGAGCGCGTGCATGTGCATATGTATTCGTGTATGTATATGTGAAGATATCTATCCGAGTTTGTATGATTGTGTATAGAAGAATATACATGAATGAATTTCCATTCAAGTCTCCTTTTCACGTTTTATTGCTTACAAATTTCAGAATTTTACAATATTATAATAATAGAATTTAATATACTTATTAAAAATGGTAATCTAATGCGTTACGCAATCATCAAGTTTATGTAGTAGTAGTAGTAGTAGTAGTAGTAGTAGTAGTGGTAGTAGTAGTAGTAGTAGTAGTAGTAGTAGTAGTAGTAGTAGTGATAGACGTGTTCCACAATTAACATATACTCTCTTTTACTTGTTTCAGTCATTTGACAGTGGCTACGCTGGAGCACCACATTTAGTCGAGCAAATCGACCCCAGGACTTCTTCTTTGTAAGCCTAGTACTTATTTTATCGGTCTCATTGGCCGAACTGCTAAGTTACGGGGACGTAAACACACCAGTATCGGTTGTCGAGCGATGTTGGGGGGGGACACATACTCACAAACATATACACACATACATATATAAATATATATATACATATATTCGACGGGCTTCTTTCAGTTTCCGTCTACCAAATCTACTCACAAAGCTTTGGTTGGCCCGAGGCTATAGTAGAAGACACTTGCCCAAAGTGCCACGCAGTGGGATTGGACCCGGAACCATGTGGTTAATAAGCAAGCTACTTACCACATAGCCACACATACACCTGGTTGGGAAGCAAACGGCTACGACCGAGGCAATAAATGCTACTATAGTGCATCGGCCGGAAATAGAAACTTGGTCTCTCATGTGGCAAAGGAGCATTAAACCACTGTCCTACTAATTTTCTTTTTTTTTTGTGTAACAACGTAATATGTGTATGTGCTTTTATATACTCGTATGTAAATCTGTTCTGATATTTAACCCTTTAGCATTTAAACCGGCCATGTCTGTCAAAACATATTCTAATTCTTTCATGTTCAAATTGGCTAAATGCAGCCTCTCACATTTATGCTGCAATGTCATCCTAAAAATAAACTATCATATCATCGAAATCTCGAAGCTATAAGATATTGCATAATTAATTCAAAACAATGGAAATAAATAAACATTACATTTGACAGAGTAATCTGAATGTTAAAGAGTTGATACATTTGAATGATTGTGTAGATAAAGGATATTTTCCTATATAATAGTCTACCATAAATCTACCATTATGTAGCGATATGTATAATTGCTAATTATAATTACCAGAAGATAAATCGCTCTATGTAGCGTTCTTATTGAGAAAAAAATCCATTAGAAAATGTGTTATAGTTTATTTATAACAAGATGTACATGAAAGTGAGACGCTTTAACACAACGAATTATAAAATTTAGCTGCCATAGCTAAAATGCGAGCAAGCAAATAAAGGACACATTTTTATCTGTATTTATAGGTCCTTGTTTCTGCACTGGAGAATATGGGGAGTTTATATCACGCGACTTGCGAGCCATGTCTACTCCTTTCTACTATATTAGATACACACAAGGAAGCACACACAAATTTATTTATCAATCTCTTTCTCTTGGAAAATTTGTGCAAGAGCGTTCCGGTACTGTAATACTTTCTGAGGATGAAAATTTAAGTTGCTCACGTATAATACCTGCAGTGGTTAAATGATATCTACGTGTGTTCGGATAAGTGTGTATGTATGTATGTATGTATGTATGTATGTATGTATGTATGTATCTATGAATGAATGTATGCATGCATGCATGTAAGTATCTATGAATGAATGTATGCATGTGTGTATATATATATATATATTCCATTCTTTTATATTGTAATACGCAATTTTATTCAGTTTTATTAATGATACGTGTTCATAAATGTAAATATGTCACTTTAATACAATCACATCAAATTAAGATAATGACCAAAATTTTCAAGACAAATTTATTTCTTTCACAAATCAAACCCTTTTTGTAATTATTTATTTACCTTTTTTCTATGTTTTGCTACTATAACTATATTTCCATTGAAGTGTTCTTAGAGCAATTTTGATGTTTAGATAAGTAAATCCTGCTTACATCTCCACATCTCTTTACTCTGATGCTATTAATCTAATATGTTTCGCCTATTTATTTCTCTTACTCACTCTCACACGCATCCTGAAAGTTGTAACATTGTTGTTATATATTTGGAAAATTAGATAATATCACATATCGGCATTACACACATTTCTGAAAACACTATCACAGGATAATCTTGAAAGAAATTCGATTATTGGGCATCCTTTAAGGAACAAGTATTACTCAATGTCCATTGAGATTGTATTATTGATCATTTCTTTCAGCATCTTTTTAACAATACGTCAAAGAAGGAATAAAACTTTAATCAACATTCGGCATAGTGATATAGTGATATCTTTAGGTGAAATACTATCTTACAAACGATCTACTGCAACAATGCTAAGCTAATTGGGAGAAATACCGAATTATAATTTCGTTGAAAACTAATGTTTTCAGTGATAACCCGCAGTCCACGCAAATCTTTAGAATCTTCCTTTCAATATGTATACTGAAACAGTTTATATGGTGAAAACAAACTGAATATCCTATCGCTACTGGCGTTACAATACGTGACAAGATCATTTGTAATTAAATCAGGCAGAATATCGGATCAGGAAATCAATGAAGCTACGCAAATTGAAACACAATACAGAAAATATTTATACAAACACGGAAATAGATATACACAAATAAGTGAAGTAGTAATATTGTGTTTAAACAAGTGTGTGATTAGTCAAAGCAAAATGTTTAACTTCGTTAAGTAGTGAAATATTCGAAAGAACAGACGAATTATAGCCAATAGCATGATAATAAATATGTACCATGGATAACTCCATCGGAAAGCAGAAAAACGGAACCAGGAACTTTTCTCACTTAGTTAAAGCTATTGTAATTCTCTCAAACTCTTACAATATATCTCTTACTGATGTGTTTGTATGGTCGTCGACGATATATTGTATTTATTGTTTCTAATCGATCTTAATGCGGAGGTTTCAACTTCTAACTTTTAAATAAGAGATTCTTAAATCAAAGGATGATTAAAAAGTAACAGTTCCCTAGAATATCAGTTAAAAAATACATCGAGAATATTCTAAAAGTTAGACTAACAACGTTGTATATATTCCATGTATACATGTAGATATACATACACAAATGTGTATGTGTATGCCTTCTGTGTAAGCACACACCTACTCAGACATATATCCACATACATTCATACATGCAGACGTAAGACACACAAACACATATATATGTATATAAATATATGTATTTATATATGTATATAGATAGATAAATAGATAGATAGATAGATAGATAGAGGGCTATATATATATATATATATATATATATATATATATATAT
>NC_068985.1:57885413-57887482 GCF_001194135.2 Octopus bimaculoides | reverse complement strand
CCCTGATAATTAATCGATATTAATTAATATATTAATATATGACTAATTACCAGATCTTATAATAAATATATAGATAGATAGATAGATAGATAGATAGATAGATAGATAGATAGATAGATGTAGATATATTTATATATGTATATAGATATATATAAATATTCATATATGTATATGTTTACACAAGCCCCCCCCCACACACACACACACACATACAAAAACACTCACACACGCATACACACTCATATTATATATATACAAACACGCCTGCAGTCAGTGCCCTTCCACATGTGAATTGGATCAAAGCTGCATTGTTGTACCTACACTTCTGCTTATACTCTTTTGTAACGAATTTTTAAGCACCTCCAGGAAATTAAGGTGTTAACGTTAGGTAATGCTTTTACAGCAGATAATTTAAACATAAGCAGAATTGTGATCTTATCGATTTATCAACAGCTAAATCATCTCAGAACTTTAACTCGCAGAAAACTTCATTTCTTTCTGTCACACACATAGAATCAGTCGACAACTTCACCAGTGCATATGAAGTTTTCGACCTGACATCCCATATCTAAAAGTCGAAAGTCCTCGGCAAATTTACTCTGAAAATCGACCTTTCCGGAACAAGTAAATCACGTTGCATAGCACGGAGGTTTTCCTCCCAACAAATGCAGTTCATAAAGAATGTGCAATACAAACACACGAACACACATTTGTTATGTGAAGGCTACCAAGCTGAATCTTAGAATTTACTGTCAAGGTTGTTCTTAGAAAATAAAATATGTGATAAATCGCTTCGAATCTCCGGAGTGTAATTCAATTAATGCTTACTTATATTTTGTATCTCTGTACATGAACACAGACTCACTCACTCACACACACACACACACACACACACACACACACACACACACACACACACACAAACTTCAATCCAGCCATCCAGTAATCCAGACATCCAGTCATACATACATACATACATACATACACATACATATATACATACATACATACACACATAGACACATACATGCATACATCCAAACATACATACATACATACCTACATACATACATACATACACCATACATACATACATACATCATACATACATACGTCTGGACAAGTACTTTTGAAACCTCCAGTTGCTGTGTCTAGATAGTAAATTCAAATCTGTACCAATAATAATTGGTACACTTGCTTTTTTTTTTGTAGATGCCTAAATGATAATCTGGATAACCTAGGGTCTATAGAAAAATAAATCATTACAAATACAATCTATAAGCAGAGCAGTCAAAATATACAAGATTTTTCTCAAGTTCAAAATGTGACATTGTTTTTGTTATCTAATTCCAACGATTGAGCTTTGCATCTGATTTAAAAAGCAGCTCCTTCGAAGTGGAAATATTCAGATAATTAAAACAGAGGACTACATACATACAACACACAGCAGAATAATTCAATTACTGCAAGTGGTTCTGATGTTGATAAGCATTCTTGAAGCATTATTAATCTCAAGAAACACAGTTGCCTCCTGTCAAATCATTTGTCGATTGCATTTTAATGGTGATATCCTGTATCGGTTTTTAATGAGTAGAACTATAAAAGCATCACATTTGCTTGTGCAGCTCTAATGCCGTCTTTCTTCACACCATTTGTTTCTCTTTATTCAAAACAATGCTGTTGCTATAGCTTTTATCTTTTGTGTCGATCCATAGACTGCGACCATTCTCGATCAGTTGTTTTAAAGTTGTAGTCGAAAAAGTTACACCCGGAGCTAATGCGTTTTTACTAACATTATTAGTTTGGTATATATATATATACTAGTAGAGGCACCCGGCGTTGCTCGGGAATTAAATTGTTGCTTATATACTTGAAGAAAAAACGGCAAAATAGGCTGTATAGAAATTTGAGGACATTCTGTAGATGGACTCTCAGATGAATGATGGCTGGGCGCCTCTCATGAATGGGGAAAATTGAAGATGTGCCAAAAGGCCTCATTGGTACTTGGAAGCTTTTACGAAAATTAAAATGGGGATTAAATGAAAGAAATGATTTACGTGAATATCCTC
>NC_068985.1:57884565-57885164 GCF_001194135.2 Octopus bimaculoides | reverse complement strand
GTTGTCATATATACGTACATGCATAAATATACATACATCTTTGGATGGATGCATATGACAACACAGCCCTTGACTCACTCACACTATGTCTCTTACAAACACGCACGCGCACGCATACACGTGTGTCTTTGTAAATATGTTTGTATACATTTATGTATGTGTTTTTTTGTAAGAAACAGTGTGTGAGTGAGTGAAGGGGTGTGTGTGTGTGCGTGTGTATGTGTGTGAGACAGAGTGAGAGAGCGGTGTGTATGTAGTATTTACTCTCTCTCTCTCTCTCTCTCTCTCTCATACCCACGAACACACACACTCACACACACAATAGAGAGTGAAGCTTTTTACCGGTTACGTCAATACCGGAGCTCACGCGCGCGCATACACACGTGTGTGTTTGTAAATATGTTTGTATACATTTATGTATGTGTGTGTTTGTAAGAGACAGAGTGTGAGTGGGTGAAGGGGTGTGTGTGTGAGTGTGTATGTGTGTGAGACAGAGTGAGAGAGTGGTGTGTATGTAGTATGTACTCTCTCTCTCTCTCTCTCTCTCTTATACACACTCACACACACACTCACACACAAAATAGAGAGTGAAGCTTTTT
>NC_068985.1:57880913-57884067 GCF_001194135.2 Octopus bimaculoides | reverse complement strand
CTGCCAATATAAGCAAAACACAATTTGAAAGAGTACCTTTGATGTAAATCTGAAGATTTACCACTTTGATGCAGAAATTCGTATATATTGCGTAAATCTTCACTTGGTACTATTACCTGAACTGGCGTTGAAAATAGAGTTGTCACAGAAGGTGTTGTAAATGGCCATTAAAGATGTGATACATTCTTTCTGTGTGTCCTTGTTAGAATTATATTTTATTGTTTGCTAAACACACAATAAATTTCCTGTTGTGACACACGAAAGTGCATAAAGCCTAAAGCTCAGGTTCAGTGCTGCGTTGGAAATATCCCATCTTTCTAAATTTCCAGGGCCTTATATAAATGAAAATATCTGTATATGTATGCATGTATATATGTATGTGTGGATATACATGTGTGTATGTGTGCGTTTGTGTGGAGGTGCTGTATGTTTGTATGGTTCCATGTATATGTGTATGTTTGCTCTGTTCGTACATATGGATGTATGAAAACTTTTACTGAACACGAAGTATGACACCATGCTATGAGCTATGAATACAGCAGTAATCACTTTCAACAAGTGCAATATTTTATTCGCCAGCTTTTACCTATGAACACTATCGGAAGAAGCAAGAAAAAAATGTAATATTTGCTGACTTATTTCAGAAAGCAACAGTACTTCCATCTCATAAGCATATGAAACAGCACTTTACAAATTGTAGCTGCTAGATATTTCATTCTTTAAGTCGAGCCAATCCTGGCAACTACTTTGTATTCATACAATATATTTAGTTCTTAAGATGATTGATATATTTATATATTGTAAGGAACACAATAAAGTACCACTAAGAGATTTATTTGCATGCACTTTGCACACAAAATATACATTTGTTTAACACCGTAAAATGCTTTCCAGTTATACTTGCTCTCCTCAAATAACTCTTAAAATCAAAATGCACTCTTCAAAATTCGTACTAAGAATAAGGACATGGTAAAATTGCTACCTGATGTTATAGCAAGTTGATGCGGTTAGTTTATCACGTTCCAATCCGACTTTTAGTATATGCAATTGAAAAAAACCACATTAGTTATGGGATGACCCAATATATGAGTAAACTCTTTTACTACTTTTACTTGTTTCAGTCATTTGACTGCGGCAATGCCGGAGCACCGCCTTTAGTCGAATAAATCGACCCCAGAACTTATACTTTGGAAGTCTAGTACTTACTCTATCTGTCTCTTTTGCTAAAACCGCTAAGTGAAGAGGACGTAACCACATGAACATCGGTTGTGAAGCGATGGTGGGGGTGGGACAAACACAGACACACAAATACATACATGTATATATATATATATATATATATATATATATAAACACGAGGGGAAGTAAAAAAATTATCCGCACTTTCGTCATAACATATCTTTATTATTAGCACACTGGCTTCTGCGCATGCGCATTTATGGTTGGTACTAATGTGGTCACATGGTCGAAATTTGAGCCTAATTACGCCATTTTTTCTTCTCGAGTGAGGGTAAGGGTGAACCGGTGAGTTATTATGGTTCTGCCCATCAAATCATCCACGATGGGTTTGACTTCCATAAGCTTTGTGCATGACGGGTGCCAAGAGAGCACAAGCGCAAACGTCTTGAGATCTGCCAACGTTTATTCGATCACTACAACAATGAGGGCCAGTAAGTTATGAGCAGAATAGTCACTGGAGATGATACGTGGGTCTATCATTATGAAGCAAAATCAAAAAGACGGAGTACTGAGTGTAAGCATCCTGGTTCGCCAACGACGAAGAAATTCAAGACTCAGTCTTTGGCGAGAAAGGTGAAGCTAACTCTTTTGGGGGTTAGCTTATACAGGAAAACTACCTAGAAAAGGAGTACGATCAACAGTGCAAGATACAGTGCTTTGCTGCTGGCCATCAAGCCGAAGCGAGCAATTTTCACCATATGTCAAAGCCTATTGTGGAAGAAAGTTTTGTTGCAAGACAACGCACGCCCACTCACGGCCACCCAGACCGTTGAAACCATTAACCAATTGTGCTAAAAGCGACCGATGAATTTCAGAACATGGCACATCTTCCCATTAGAGAAATCGGATCACTGCTCATTCTTCTTCTTTGGTGCAGAATGCTAGTGAACCGGCCATGCTGACACTGAAAATCCAGATAGAAAAAATGGCCCAATCAGACTCAACCTTCGAAAATGTAACCACAATAGTTTCTAATATAAGAACGTATGCGTAGAAGGCAATGTGACAATATTAAAGGTATGTTATGGAGAAAGTGCGGATAATTTTTAACTTCGCCTCCGGTCATGCAAAATTCACATTCAGTGGACTTCTTTCCACTTTACATAGACTCCTTGTTATGTTTTCGTATCGCAAATAAAATCACAGCTAGGACGGTGGTATGCAAGAGATAGTTCCATAGAATCTTTCCCGACATTGATTTGTCCACATCTCTAATACATGCAAATGATTTCCACTTTTCTCTTACACTGCGGGATATTGTGTCGTTCATGCTCCAACATATATTTACTATGTTTCCCAAACAGGCATACTGTTTTCTCTCCCCAAATACATCACTTAGTACCGATTCTGATCTGCTATCGAGTGTCATCTAATACAATGCCAAATAAAATATTTATAAATCAGATAATCATTCAAATAAATTATTTGTGAAAAGGAATTTACTAATGAGAAAAAAAAATGAGATCATGAACGATATATACAAAATTAATCATAGTCTTATCAATAACAGTTGTAAATGCGTATAGAAATGATAAAAATGCAAGTAATTATGGAACATTTTGCCAGCTACTTTCAGTAAATCAAGCGCCAAATATTGTAATCTGACCTATTCCCATATACCTGTAATTAATCTAGTTATATAATATATATATGTATATATAATATATATATATGTATATATACATATACACATATATATGTATATATATATATACATATATATACATATATACATATATTTATACATATACATATATATATACATATATATATAAACATATATACAGATATATATAAACATATATACACATATATGTATAAACATATATATATTTATAAACATATATATGTACATGTATATATATATATATGTGTGTGTGTGTGTGTGTATATATATATATATGTATGTATGTGT
>NC_068985.1:57876038-57876523 GCF_001194135.2 Octopus bimaculoides | reverse complement strand
ACACACATACACAAACACGCCATTAGACACACAGACAACACAGTTTTGATGAGTATAAACTTGTTTCCTTATTTGGCGCCGTACACGTGTACCAAATCTCATCATAATTTCCTCATACAATAGACTGAAGTTTATCTTGGATATTATGTTCTTATATAGAATAATTAAAAAATATTATATCCTCTTTGCTCCCTGAACAATTTCTATTTTCTGTAAATGCATCGTAACGAAAGAAATAAAATTACATTTTAAATTCAATATTTACTATGCCACCTGCAAGTCGTATTTCTATAACGCTATTAAATGATAAATTCACAAATGGTTTTCTATAACGATATATATTTACATTCCATCATTTGAACAAATAGTTCGTATAACATACCGTCATACAAAGACGCAGGAGTATTCATACAAATATACACATATTCATATAGACGTGCATATTGAATATGATTAACAATATATATATATATATATATATATAT
>NC_068985.1:57873335-57875512 GCF_001194135.2 Octopus bimaculoides | reverse complement strand
ATATATATATATATCTGTGTGTGTGTGTGTGTGTGTGCGTGTGTGTGTGTGTGTGTGTATTTGTGTGTGAGTGTGTGTGTGTTTATTCTAATTATCATTAAATAATCTTTCATTAATATTGTGGATTAATCTGAACTTTTGTAGATATAAATTTATTATACTTAAACAAGAATATTTTTGGCAGTAACTTCGATATTTCCAACGGCTATGCCATAGTCAGACTGAAGTTACTCGTAGCTTTATATATTGTCAGTTGAGTTAAATTTTTTGTTTCGGTGTGTGGATTCTGAGTAGCACGGATTGTTATGGTGACATGTCTTGAGAAATGTTTTATTGCTTAAATTTGGATATCGTATTACTGGGAATTTATTCATATACGTAGATCTCTGTAAGTAGCTGTGTATCTAAGTGAGTGCACTTAAGATCATGGAATATTTTTTTAGTCGTTCACCAAAAGAATGTGGGAACGTATAGGATAGCTAGCAGTTTTTTGTTGTTTTGCATTTTATTTGATATAAGCATATGCATTCACAATCTAATGGTCAAAGTTTCAAAGTTCAGTCCAGTATTTGAAAAGAAGTAGATAATAGATGTGTCGACTTTTTGTAATGGTTCACAAAATAAGTTTGATTTAGCGGGTAAATTCATCTACTCTTTGTTGTTATTTCGTGTATATACCATTTATATTTGGAAGGTGGGGTTTACTAATCGGGCATGTTAAGGTGTGTTAGTATATAAATTAGTCTATCTAGTGCTTCGGTGTTCACAAGAGGATTTGCGTAGTAGTAAGGATTGTTAGTCGGTGTATTGGTCTCTCTAGGAGTTCATTATTCGATGAGAAATTTCATTAATATGTGGAAATTTTAACCAGAATTTGTTTACGTTTGTATGGTTGTGAGTGTGGGAGTGTTTTTCAGTTGATGCTAAACATAATAATTTTACATTCTGATGTCCATATATGTTTGGATAATAAAATATCATTGAATCTGTCTCGGTTAGGATATGTGTGTGTGTTGGTTGCATCGCGTCTTGAACTGGTTTGCTGTAAATTGTATATATGTATATATGCAAGATGGTGTCGTGTTTACCGGTTCTCTATATGCGATATTTTTTGAAAGGCGGTTTCCTTCGCGAAAGAAGATAAAGGTGTTCTACAATTGCAATTATTATTATGTGCATGATTTAAGTTTTTACTTTCAGACAATTTTTTGCGTTTTCAATTGTCTTCAGTTTCTTCAAATTTGTTGGATGCGGAGTATTATTTTGTCGTAATTTTGGTTGGGTTAGAAGTGTTTTCGTAGTATTTTCAAAAATAAGGTGGAAACTTGTATGTTGAATGTGGATTAAACCAGATTATTTTACTTTTACTATTCTTAATATTCTATTTATTGTGGGACGTTTTTTTATTATTGTATGTTGCACTTATACCCTTGAAACCGCTGTTATTTACAGTTTCATTGTATTGAGTTGCTAATTCATTTTGTATTATTTCATTTGAAGATAAACATGAAGTCTAAGAGAAAAGTTCTAATCTTTAAAACTTTGACCATTGCGCCATTGAAAGGGCAAATAATTAAGTGCAATAAAAACAAAAATAAGGAACATATCCCATACTTACATATATCCTTCTTGTGAAACACTAAAATACAACCCCCATAAACTGCACACATGAAGGAATTCAAATAAAATCAATAAAACCTTCTACATAGCGTCTCTCTCTGTTCCAAATCACCATACAACCTTCTTACCATTCCATACAAACTCACAATCCTCAAAAAAGACTAAACAAAGCCGAGATTAATTCAATGCATCGCAGTCAGACGATGGCTTGTCCAGCAGAAACATTCATTCACTGTTAATAATCTGTGTGTATGCCTTGTGAGTGGATTTGGTAGACGGAAATTCAAAGAAGCCCGTCGTATATATGTATGTGTGTGTATATGTTCGTGTGTCTGTGTTTGTCCTCCCAAAATCGCTTGACAACCGGTGCTGGTGTGTCTAAGTCCCCGTAACTTAGCAGTTCGGCAAAATAGACCGATATAATAAGTACTAGGCTTATAAAGAATAAGTTCTGGAGTCGATTTGCTCGACTAAAGGCGGTGCTCCAGCATGGCCACAGTCAAATAACTGAAACAGATAAAAGAGTATATATATATATATATATATATATATATATA
>NC_068985.1:57871344-57872555 GCF_001194135.2 Octopus bimaculoides | reverse complement strand
ATATATATATATATACATGTGTATATGTATGTATGTATCTACATGCTGTTATTCTACCTGTAGATTCATATAGATACCGTCGCACACATAGTCATAAGACATATAAACAGGGGATATGTAAGCAAGGAATTCTACTAATAAGGAACGCTGAAGATTAAATACAAGGGCGTAACTGTATTGTGGATACATCAGTGTGTACTAGGATTGCTGGATGGGGTGTTAATGTTAGAGAGTTGTAGCTAACATGAAACATGACAAATAGCTTTTTCAGCTCAGGCCCATCACTACAATAAATCTGAGATGGATGGTAGTGGGGGAAGCGTTAAATTTTCAGTGGCTAGAGATGTCTAATATTACTTAAAGTGAAAGTTTATTGTGAATAAATAAAAAGGTAAATAAAATATAACATTTCCTCTGGTTAGAATGTAGCGAATTATATCACATAGTTATGAAATTAATAATGTAATAATGAATAATAGCTAATGTAAAAATTAATCATGTAAAATAAATAAATAGAAATGTTAAGTAATAAATCTGGTAAGGTAACCATATAAATTTAGTTTCACTAGTATGTAATTATAATAAGTGTGAAGCAAATTATAAGCCAGTGGGGGTGTATCTCATAAATTAGATCAAATGAGATACAGGAATATGATGGTTACGTAGATAAAGTAATCTAAATGAAGTGAGTTTATGACTGATCCTAACAACTAATTCATGAAAACAGTTTTGCATAGCCAGCTATTCAGCGATAGCTATTTGCTGCATTAAACTAGTTTAATTCATAAATTCATAAATTAAATAAAATAGAAGAAAGGAATATATTGATGAAGTAGAAATAGTAACGTAAATCAAGTATGTTTATACCTTATCTTCATAACATACATGTTGGAATAACGTGATAGGTAGCTAAACAGAGGTAGTTGTTTAGTGTGTTAGGATTTAAATACTAAGTCCATAAATTAAATCATGTAAAGGAATATCGTGATGACTTAGTTATGGTAACTTAAAATAATTCACAATAATGACATTTATTCCTACGTCAGTTCATCTAATTGTATATATCTATCGTTACTTTTCATGAAAAGCCTTTATTTTTTGGTTCCCAATGTGCCTTTGTCTTTTATTTTTCTTCTTACTTTCCTCTTACATTTCCACGTGTAGTTTCTATATTGTTTTTGTTGCATATCTCTATTATATATATATATATA
>NC_068985.1:57869620-57871121 GCF_001194135.2 Octopus bimaculoides | reverse complement strand
AATGTGGGATATAGAATATGGAATATATAATATAAATAGTAAAATGAAGCAATCCACTCACAAGGCATTGGTCGGCTTGAGGCTATAGTAGAAGACACTTGCCCAATGTGCCACGCAGTGGGACTGAACTCGTAACCATGTGGATGGGGGGAACAAGCTACTTACCACACTGCCACTCCTGCGCTTATGCATAGTTTCTTTCAAAAATTACTAACACAGATCCGTTTGGCTCTGGTGTTGATGACCAGCGTCAATGATGGACCAAGCTGTATTGTATGGTATATTTTTTCCTAATGTAGTGTATGTGTCCTGACAGAGAGTTATTGTCATTATGTTCTTCATGTGTAAACGTGTTTCAATGCGCTGCCTGTCTTTATTTACAATTACTAATAGCTCCAAAGAAACCTTGGTGGAATTTTGGAGTCTATTTATGCCTTACCCTAAGAACATATCCGTGGGATACAATGTTAGATAACTTTACAGACGTAGGTGCTTACCGCATTAGGATTTGTTATAAAATCCATAAATTGAGAAACTAAAGGAATATGATGATGATGAGGTAAATATAGAAACCTGAATTAAATTACCTGAGTTTATATCTTATCTTAACGAAATATCCTTTAAAATAATGTTAGATAGCTGTATAAATGTAGTTGTTCACTCTATTAGGAGCAGTGGTATAATCTAAGTACTGAGCACTTATATACTACGTTATAGCTATTGCAGTGAGTTTGTAAAAGGCATTGTCCTGTATTTTAAAGTCACAATCGGAGCCTTTTAGGTTATTAATCTTCTACTAAATGTGTCACAGTATAATTAGGAAACGTATGATGGGCTAAATTAGATCAATTCACTCTCCACATATCTGCTATTTTCAACACCTATGCACTTTTTGTAAGCACTAGTTATTGGAGACACAGGTGTCCCTAAACGTTGAGAGAATGCTAACAGAGTATTATTGGCGCCGCCAATTGTATAACAGGGATGACCCTGTTATTGTAACTCTTGTTGTTATTATTATTTTGGTTTGGGTCAGGTTTGGTCATTATTTAAGGCGACGAGGTTGAAAAATCGTTAGTACGCCGGGCAAAATGTTTAGCGGCATTTCGTTTGTCTTCACGTTCTGGGTCCAAATCCTAATGAGGTCAAAGATGTCTTTCATTCTTTAGGGGGGTCGAAAAATTGAGTAGCAATGAGACATTAAGGCCGATGTAATCGACTAGTCGCCTCTCCCTGAATTTTCAGGTTTGTGCCTTTACAAGAAAGAACCATTATCGTTAGTATCATCATTGAGTGAAAGAACAGTGGACACTGGAGTAGAATTATACGAAGCCCAATATGCCCATCATGACTACCCATCAGATAAGGATATAACAGGCACATGCATCACAATCATGTGTGCACGACATCGTGGTCCCATATCAAAATGAACAGCGCATGGCCTTGTAAATGGGGCCCAGTTAGATAGATTGATATATATATATATATATATATATACATA
>NC_068985.1:57856565-57867837 GCF_001194135.2 Octopus bimaculoides | reverse complement strand
ATATATATATATATATATACATACACAAATAACAGAAATCACAATAGCTATTGTTCTGGATTGTGTGGAGAATATTTGCGCTATTCCCAAGATAGGACTCCTGCACTTTGCAAGTTACCTCGTTTTTGCCAGCTGAGTGGACTACAGGAACATGAAGTGAAGTTTATTGTTCAAGTGCATAATGCACCAGCCAGTACGGGAATTGAAATCTCTACCTTACGTTCATGAGAGCAACCACTTAACCGCTAAATCACGTACCTGCACACATACAGACATGGCCACACGCATACATATATATATATACGTGAGTGTGTGTGTGTGTGTGTGTATCTTATATATTGATACAAAACATATACGCACCGATCAACGTGCATATGCATATCACTCAAGTTAGATAGTTAAATAGATAGATAGACAGATAGACAAATAGATAGATAAATAGATAGACATACCGACAGACAGACAGACGGACGGACAGACAGACAGGTAGATAGATAGATATCATTTTCTGCTGCACTGCTTTGTCGTAAAACGTCTCAGTTTATATTGGTGTGTGTGTATGTGTGTGTGTGCGCGTGTGTGTGCGTGAAGGTATGCACAGGTGTGAAAAATATAACTCCTTTAAACATTACCGTTTATATGCATATCACGTCACAATTTTGCAAACAAGTTGAATTTCAAGCAGATTTACCTGAAAGATAGATGAAAAACTTTATTAGTATTATATACAAATCAAACAGGAAAGAAACTATTTCACTTAGGATTTCTTGAAAAATCTTTATTGATATTTTGTATTTTATTTTCTGAAACGAATGGAACATTGATAGACGAATACATGCTCCCTTTCTCATGTTTAACCTTTAGCAGTATATTCATTTCTTGTTACAGAACTTTTTCCAGAAACTTCACCTAAATATATTTATAGATATAGATTTTTTCAAATATTTATTCTTCTATTTTTACAAAATAAAATTATCGGTGAAAATTATATTAAGTGCGTAAAACATTGAGGGTATTAATAAATTGAGGCATGATCTCATTCCTATAATTATTTAAGGATCCGGAAAATATTTCCCTGTCCCACCTATATTTCAAAAGCTGCGAAAATATGTTAATATATTTAGAAGAGCTTTCTTTGTTTGGCATAACTTAAATGCCACAAGTTGTCAACGCACTATTTAGAGAGAAAATATATATTAGAAAACACCTTAAGCTATCACGTCATCGACCTTATCCGAATCCCCAATTTTACCAAATGAATATATATGTATATACATGATATATGTATATATCTACACACACACACACACACACACACACACACACACACACACACACACACACACACACACACACACACACACACAGATTTGGCAAAAAGTCACTTGACAGTAAATCAAAACCATTTAATTATAAGATGTATTTCTGTTTAACAACTGAATGAATTTCATAAAAGCATCTAAATATGAAACATCATGAAATTGTTCAAACTGAAGTCCTTCTTGAGCGATGCTGGTGTGTTTACGTCTCTGCAATCTAGCAGTTTGTCAGAAGAGATCGATACAATAAGCACCAGGCTTACAAAGAATAAGTCCAGGGGTCGATTTTTTCGACTAAAAGGTGGTGCTCAAGCGTTGCCACAATCAAATGATTGAAACAAGTAAGATAATAAAAGCATAGATAGATAGATAGATAGATAGATAGATAGATAGATAGATAGATAGATAGATAGATAGATAGATAGATATAACAAAAATATTCCTCTTTTATACGTTATACCTTGGTAATCATAACTAATTAAGTATAACCTTTGTTGACTATGATTTAATTTGACGTACGAAAGCTATATTGACATCATTATCGTTTACTTTAAACTGCAGAGAATAAAAATGAAATCCAAATGAGTGGAAGAAACGCTGGTCGGTACCGACAACGATGTCATTATAAAAAGTCCTGCCTAAATCAGAGTTAAGCATAAACAACAACATTAATAACTTCAAAGCTTTGTGTGTCAAGCATGCTAAAAATACATGGCAGGATATTTACCTGTTGTAAACGACAACTGAATATTCCGGCACTTCTTGCCGAACAAGTAGCACAGATTTGTTTATATTGCTCTACATTAGTTCACTCCCTCCATGAAATCGTTATTGCTTGTAGAGGTGCACAGTGTGTCATACGTCAGATGGGAGAGAGATCACAGAGCAACGTGAAATGAAGAGCTTCGCGCAAAAAGACAAGGAAGCGCTCGATTCGCAAAACGAAACCACGATCTAACAGTTGTGAATGCAACGCCCCCTAAACACAAGGCCACGCACTTTTAGTAAAAGACGCATACAGTACTTTGTAGTATCATACAAATATGAAGAGTATACTTTCACCTGCCCATTCATGATGGCTGTCTCTCGTAGTCCTAAGAAAACGGTTCTGCAATATCTTGCTGGGGAAACTGCACAAATGAATTGCAGTTGCTTATACTGATTAAATATACGCGCTGTACATTATTAGCTCATCCTCTCCATCAAACGGAAAGTCCCTGAGCAGGAGTCGAACTGATCATAGGAAGACATGCGTCGAAGTATTTTGCAGAAGAACAAAATGCATCACCTGGTTCAGAATTAAAAACCATCTTCTCGCAAACGTGAGTGCAACACACAAAACACTAGACAGCGAGTCATTGATAGAAGCATACAAACAATTAATTAAATACAATGCGGTTTCATACAAATATGATATGTATTCTTACAATTACCCCTTTATAGATAGATGCATGCCTATGTACACACATAGAGGCACACACACGCGCACACAAACACAGAGAGAGTTTGTACTTGCAGTTTATCTGCTGCAAAAAATTAATTTGAACAAGCCAAGTGGTTAACTCGTAGCCTTGACAGCCCGAATAAATGTTAGCAACGTCTTCCTTTGCCAGTATAATGACTCACTTAAATGTTAGCAATGTCTTCCTTTGACGGAATATTGACTCACTTAAATCCACACCTAAATACACCAAACACACAAAAATCAAACACACACATACACACACGCACACACACACACAAACACACACACGTTCACACTCACACACATACACACACACAAGGATGGGCCATGATTGGTGAAGGATGATTAATATTTTACCAATTTACATAACAATTATTGATAGTAAATCAATGATATCCCATACGTATATCATATAGCGTTAAAGATGCTTTGCCATAAAATAAAAAGAGAATCTACTCTCAAAAAATCGACATTCCTTTGAGAATAATCCTGATATCCATCAGAAGAAGACAGTTTAAATATGAGAGATAAATGTCGTTTATTCATCAATCCTATTGACGTGACACATGATATTTTGATCATTAAATTATCCTTTGATATTTACGTTTTCGAGTGTTTATGTTATTTTACTTCTCACGTTATTATCGCTGCGATTATTATTATTATTATTATTTGAGTTGTTGTTGTTGTTGTTCTTCTTCTTCCTCTTCTTATTATTATTACTATTATTATTATTATTATTATCATTATTATTATTATTATTATTATTATTATTATTATTATTATTATTATTATTGCTTTTGCAATAACGCTGGAGATGTACTACGGTGTCAGCTGTTCACTACCAGTGACCTAAGGTAACGCATCTCATTTCTTTCTCGAGCAACCTCCGGAGTTTTCGAGCGGTTCCAAGCAGAGCTGTTTTCTGCAAGTGCTCCACCCTTATTGCAGTCCTTATTTCTTCCATATACTTCTCAAGATATTTACACACTGTTCACAGGGCTCCGACAATTATTGGTACTACTACCACCTTTTTCATCGACCACAACTGCTTAACTTCCCAAGCTAACCTGTCATATATATCGACATTTCTTTCTTCCTGATGTTTTGTCTACTCTGTATTTTATGTAGTATGGTCTTAGTGCTTGTTTTTGTGCAGCACAGATTAGAGCCTCCGTTTCCGGTTTTAAATCACTTTTAGTCATCCACAGCCATCTTTTTTCTCTGTCTGTTTCATCTTCAACATCCCTATGAAATTGTCTGTTCATTCTTTTCATTATCCACCTATTTTCAGTTTCATTCGTTTTCAATTGCTTGTGCAGTGCTTTATCTTTGCAATTTTTCATCCTACACAAGCCTGTCCTTCCTACTTCTAATAATAGCGGTTCTGTGGCATTTTTTTACATACCATGCTATGTTGTTTTCTTTTGCTCTAATGCTGTGTTCGCATACAATAAGTCCACTTACCCTTCTTTTTCTTGGTACATACAGTCTGTCTGTGTCATTGTTGGGTGGAATGACCCATATCTAGTTAGCAACATCCTTGTCTTTCTGTCTGAGCTGTTTAGTTCGTCTACTGTCCATGCGAGTACCCTTGCTCCATATCTAAGGAGTTAAACCACCCAAGTGTTGATAGCTTCCATATTTTTCCGTCCATTTAATTTCGACTTAAGGATCAGTCTTGGTCTGCGCAAGTACTCCACCTTAAATTTTTCTGTCATTTCTTTCTCCATCAATTTATCCATTTCCATGATCCCCAAGTACTTATAACCCGTCTCTTCTTTCTGCTTCATAACCTCCCCCGATGGTATCGTCAGCCCGTCCATACATTTGCTTTTGCCTCTTTTCAAGTCTAACATACCACTATTTCTCAGTCCGAACTCCATTCTTACATCAGCATTGAAGGTATACACCGTATCAACGAGGGAACTGACTTGGGCTTCATCTTTACCATAAAGTTTGAGGTCATCCATGAATAACAAATGGTTGACGTTTTCCTGGCAGCTTTTGAATACATACCCAGCTTTTGTATTCCGTTGAATCAGAGTTAGTGGTATCAAGCACAATATAAAGATCAGTGGGTACAGGCAGTCCCCTTGGAAGATATCCCTCCTAATTTCTACCGATATTCTTCTTCTTCTTCTTCTTCTTCTTCTTCTTCTTCTTCTTATTATTATTATTATTATTATTATTATTATTATTATTATTATTATTATTATTATTATTATTATTATTATTATTATTATTATTATTTTATGAATTCCTTCGTAACACCGGAGTCTTTAGACACCTGTCAAGTCACAACAAAGACCTCAGACAGATAATACTTTCCTTAACATTAGCGTTGTGCCCAATAAGGCTGCTTTTTGCACGACAACAATCTTGCATGCGATTTCCATCTGCCTTAAGAAGTTTGGAAGTTTCAATGGGATCACCACTGGCATCACTTTTACATTACCCTCTCACATTCCACACAGTCTTGCCATTTCTACTTTCAATTCAGAGTACTTGGTGATATTTTCAACATCTTCACAACATTCATGTCATTTGGTATGGCTTCATCAATGATCTGACAGTATTTGTTTCACTTATACAATATGACAATATCCGGCCGACGGTGTTCAATTACACGATCCGTCTGAAAATCATAGTTCCAGATTATCGTTACATTTTCTATCCTGCTGCATAATATTACTTGGCACATGCTCATACTTGTTCTCTGTTTCTTCATATTGGTATTTATAACGTAAGACCCAATGAAGATACACACTCTTTATCATGTTGGCATTTGTGTTCTTTTTGTGCAGGGCTTTCACATCCACTTACCAAGTGGGTCACATTTTCCACACTCTATACACAGAGTCTACATTTCTGGGTGTCAGACGTTTTATAGATGTTATACTTTACTGAATTGGTGGCGAGAGCCAGGTCTTGTGCAGCAATGATCAGGTTTTCGGTGGTACGCTTGAAACCACCTCGCTCAAGCCATCCCACGATGCTTCATTATCGTTAACGTCGTGTATTCCTTTCAAACTGTTTATACATTCTCATTTCAAGCTCGCCTTCTTTTCTCTTCTCACCTCTTTCATTAAATTCTTCCTTGCCCATTATTTCATCTGTATTTACACCTATATATTTCGCGGCATATTACAGCAGGTCTTCATCGCTATTTATCAAATACTCGCAAACGTTCTCCTTTCACTCCTTATACACTGGTCTAGATTAATTAGTCATATGCCACCATTCTTTCTTTTCATAAACAGTGTGTTTACGTTTGCTTTCGAGTGTAGCACCCCATGCAGCATCATCAACTTTCTCCTCCTTCTATACACTGTCGATATTTCCTCCTTTGTCCATTTGAGGATGGACGCACTATATCTGACCACCATAACAGCTCAGATATTTATTGCGGTAATCAAATTTCTGGCATTCAGGTTGGATTTCAACACCATCTTCACCCTTGTTTGATACGCCTCGCTGACCTTAACTTTCATTTCTCTGTGCAGAATGTCATCCAGCTCGAAATCCATAAATATCTATACCCACTAACGTCGGGTTCAGTCACGGGCTCTCCTGATAGTATCCACAATCCTCTGCAGGCTGCTTTCTTCCCTCTTTTCTTAAGTACTGAGCATTTGGTAATCCCAAATTACTTTACGATGTCCCTGCCACACTTCTGGACAATTTCGGTTAAGGAATCTCTCAGTTCAGATTTCCTGAACACTTTCAGGTCATCCATAAAGAGAAGATGGTTCAATGATGGGCCTTTCTTCCCACATCGGTAACTCATCTTAACTTTCCTAAGTGTCATTGTTATGGGTATTAGTGTAATTACAAAATGTAACGGAGAAAACGAGTCACCTTGGGAGATTTTCCTTTTAGTATTAACTTCTCCAAGGAATACATTACTTGAGTACATTTTCGTTTTCCACTCTTCCATGTTATGCATCAAAAAAATTGTGATGTTGTCAGCAATACCAAACGTCTGCAGGCATTCAACGATCCAATAACGAGTCATCATATCAAAGTCAATGCAAGCCATAGACGTGTTTGTATGATATTTTTTTACAATGCCTCAAAACTGTTTTATCGATTAGGAGATCATCCTTGGTAACCTGAGAACTCTTCCTTTATGTTCCCTTGGTAGTATTTCTTCATGTGCAAGGAAAGTGTGTCTTTGCCGCACACATTCCAGTGAATATCTTCCATATTATGTTCAGGTATGCTATGGTACGGTAGTTTGCCACAATATTCCCCTTTCTTCTATCTTTCATTACAAGTGTTGTCCTAGTCACCATCGACGCGGGGACTGTACCTCTCTGGCCATATTCATTCAATTGGCCTGCTAGTCTTTCATTCACCGCGTGGCATTTCTTCCGCCAGAAGCCATGAATCCCATCTGGTCCGGGAGCTTTGCAGTTAGACACTTTACCCACTTCTTTCACATCACTTGTTCTTATGACATTATTCCTTTGTTTCTTTCCTCTTTGCAATTCTGTCTTGACTGTTCCTATCCACATTGCATCCCGTTTATGCATCACATTGTTTCTCATAATCCGCTCCAGAACTCCTTGGCTTGATTTGCATCAGGAGCAACACTTTTCCCAATCCCTCCTTCAAACATTAGGAAGAAATGCTTCGAGTTATTGTTTAACAATCTGTCCTCCAACTGCTTATTTCTGTTCACAAATCTTCTGATCTGGCTTTTGCCATGATCCTCTGTTTTAACTGATCTATTACTTCATCAAACCTGTTCGTCCGTAATTTATATTTCTTCTCTAATTTCTTTCGGTCAGTTTCTTTCATTTTACCAATTTCCTCTTAACCATTGCTCAGTGTTTCCTATGTCTTGCCTTGCCGGCATTATGTCCCTTTCACTGCGTCGTTTCCACCATGGATCTTTTGCTTCAGAATTTTTGTTCTCTTAAGTCGTATTTTCTCCTCAACAAATAGCTCGGAGAAGATTTCTTGCTTGTTTTATGTCCTACGTCCGGGTGTATGGTATGACAGTATTTAACTTTTGTGTTAGTTTCTTTATCATACTCCTGTCTACCCTTCTCATATTCATGGGGAATTTTTTTTTTCTTCTGGAGCATTCGTCAAATCGGTGAGTCGTCTTTGAATTTGAAGCAATTCATTATTCTAGTTTGTTCATTTCTCCAGCATGTCCACCCATCACAGTATGAGGGTTCACTGTATAACGTTCCTGTTCCTCATCCTTAACGACCCCATAACCATACCCCTGTTCCTCCAGTCTACTCTCCTCCCTGCATTCAACTCCTACCTCTCTGTTTTCAACTCCGACCATCCTCTGTAGCTCATCTGTAAAGTCTCTGAGACTCTCACTAATCCGAGCTATTTCTACTCCAGTTAAGTAACTGGTCCTCCTAATCACTCTCACTTGTTTCATTAGTTTATTTTCTGACAATGAACACAAGTACTTTTCCATCCAAAATTTCAACGTACCTCGGCCTACTCCGCGACTTCCTTCCAGATTTGCTCTTTCATGACTTTCAATAAGTGTATGGTACTCTTCCTTCGTCCACTTATGTCTGTTTTTGCGCACACCGTGTGCGTGATCTTTTGTGACATAACGACCATCCGAAGCTAGATCACTGCTCTTGATGCGGGCGGTTTCGGACATGCCGGGTGGAAAATCAAACCATGATCTGCTATAGCTTCATTCCCATCGTTAATTCTTTCTTTGTTGAGTTGCGTCATGATTCCATGATTCGTTCGTGGGGTTCCCACGAGAATTGTTATTGAGATCCCTTCTCTCTCTTCCTCTCTTTACTTGTATATAGACGTGGACATGTGTGTACATACACATATATATAAATAACGTGCTCGCATTGTGTCGCCTCCATAACATCAGTGATTATCATATCACCATCGTTCTACCTATAGCACTTAAAATTATCAATAATATTATGGGTTCCGATATATTGCAGCAGATGTTCCTCACTATTTATCAAATACTCGGCAAACGATCTCCTTATACAATGGTCTATACTAATCAATCCTCTTCCACCATTCTTTCTCTTCATATACAGTCTGTTTATGTTTGCAGTTAACACATTATTATTATTATTATTATTATTATTATTATTATTATTATTATTATTATTATTATTATTATTATTATTATTATTATTTTGATTATTGCTATTCTTCTTATTATTATTGAGTAAGAGAGCAGTGCATGCCATCAAAGTGACTCTGGGGTAAAATATATACGAAGCACAGTATAGCCATCAAGACTATCGATCTTATAAGGGTACAACAGTTACATGCATCTCAACCATATGTGCGCAACATGGTGATCTCATATCAAGATTAACACCGCTTGACCTTGCAGGCTGAAGAATTTTCTTCAGGTCGAGTGGCTCATCCCGCTCAAAAGGTCCCTGAATAAGGGTTGTTTAAAGATATTAGACAAAACACCCATATTTCCAAAAGTGAATTATCCAAACTCCAAATAATTCCTCACGACATATGGCTATTATACACCCCGACTACTTTTGCTCGTTATCACAGATGCACATATTGCTAACTACTATTGGACTTGCTCAACAGGTTAAGGTCAAACAACTGACAAGGAAATATGTGGTATCGATATACCGAGACAAAACAACATTATTATTATTATTATTATTATTATTATTATATTCAACCTCCGTCGATGTCGACTTTGCCATTCATCCTTTCGACGTCCATGAATTAAGTACCAGTTGAGTACTGGGGTCCATGTAATCGACACACACCCTCTCCCAAAATGGCTGCCCTTGTGGCAAACTTTGAGACGATTATCATCAGCATCATCATCATCATTACTAAGATGGAGACCTAGGAGTATCAATGGCACCCGGGTACGTTCTGAGTTCAAATTCTGCCGACTTTGCATTTCATCCATTCGGGTTCGTTGACAAAAATTATCAGTTGCCCACTGCGGTCGATGTAATCGACTAGTCCCTTCCACCAAAATATCAGACGTTGTGCCTAGAGTAGAAATGATTATTATTATTATTGCAGTAGTAGTAGTAGTAGTAGTAGTAGTAGTAGTAGTAGTAGTGGTGGTGGTGGTGGTGGTAGTAAATTATAACACGATATTCAATAAATGTTTTCAGCGTCGAATTTAAAAAAGAAGCAAATCGCAGCACATGAAAATCAACATGTGGCCAACAACATGGTTGTATCCAACAACACCGTCTTCATCATCAGAAGCAACAGAATCCCCGTCGCAACGACAATAATCAGAATCCTAATAAACATCTTTAGCAGCAGCAGAAGCAGTAATAATACCATTATTATCACCATTTTTTTTTTCCATTCCCACAGTTCATTTTACACCGCCATTCAACTCTGTGAAATTTATACTGTCAGGCATTCCTACGCTGTCGTTCTTCTAATAGATTAACGAATAAGTTACGTGCTGTAAACGGATTAGCATTGGTGATGTCAGCGATCAGAATGAAGATAAAGATGAAGGGAAATTAATTGTTTGTCAGAAGTAGGGAGAATATTATTGTCAACGAAAGACAGAGTTAGGTGAGCAATACAAATCACGAATTTACAGTTACATAAAATAGCGTTAAAATATCTATGAACTGTACAAGATATGAAAAGCATCTACAATATTTACCAAAGTAGGCACGTCATTCTAGATAGAGAATCTTCCTCTGAAGATCTTTACTCAAAACCGTGTGCATTGATATGTGTGTATTTTCCTGCGCGTAAATAAAACAGAGAGAGAGAGAGAGAGAGAGAAAGAGAGAGAGAGAGAGAGAGAGAGAGAAGAGGGAAAGAGAGGAGATAAAGAGAGCGTAAATATGAAATAAACTAATGAATAATATTATCTTACACCTCTTCCTGCTATAAGATACAGTGCACACAGAGTTAAGCGCTTGTGCATTACCTCATAACTTCCTCAAATTTCAGAGGAAGCGAACAAGTAGCAAGTGTATATATATATATATATATAGATTGGATTGCTAATGTTCCGTCATCTATAGGACGAAGGCCTTATCGTGTTCCATCAGACTAATGTGGAGGACGTGAATTTTGACCTTGAGATAGTATGGATTTAATGAGCCTACTCTGTCACACTGGCACGGCATGGCTTGGCAGTGGAGTGCAGTTTTTATACTCTTATGCAGGAGTACTCAAATCAATTATATCAACCCACATGCTTGACTGCTATTTATTTTACTGACCCGTAACGATGAAATGTAAAGCTAACTTTGGCGCAATTAGAACACAGAACGTAAGGACAGACGAAGTACCGCTAAGCGTTTCACCTGTCGTGCTAAGAATTCTGCCCGCTCACCGTCTTACACACAGATGTATAATATTAATAATAATAATAATAATAACAATAATAATAATAATAATAATAATAATAATAATAATAATAATAATGATGATGATGATGATGATGATGATGATGATGATGATGATGATGATGATGATGATGATGATGATGATGATG
>NC_068985.1:57855547-57856555 GCF_001194135.2 Octopus bimaculoides | reverse complement strand
GGTGATGATAATAATAATAATGATCAAATGCCCGGATGCAGTACCAGGCAGCGACTCTCATGGCTTCTCATGTTAATTGATTGGAAGTGTTATCATGTACATTATTTTGTCTTGGTATAAAAAGATGGGCTACAGCAAATAGTCTGTTTAATACCACAGATTTGCTTGTCAGTTGTTTGACCTTAACCAGTTGAGCATGCCCCTTGGTGGCTGACAATATGTGCATCTCTGATCATGAGATGAAATAGTGGGGGCGCATCATAGCCATGTGTTGAGAGGAATTATTTGGGGTTTGAATAATTCACCTTAGGAAACATGGGTGTTTTGCTCAACATCCTTAAACAAACCTTATTCAGGGACCTTTTGAGCGGGATGGGCTATTCGACGTGAAGAAAATTCTAACTGGACCCCACCTGCGAGGTCATGCGTTTTTTATCTTGTTATGAGATCACCATGTCCTGCACATATGGTTGTGATGTATGTGTCTGGTGTACCCTTATCACACGGGTAGTCATGATGGATATAATGGGCTTCGTATATTTTACCCCAGTGTCACTTTGATGGCATGCACTGATCTCTCACTCAATAATAATAATAATAATAATAATAATAATAATAATAATAATAATAATAATAATAATAATAATAATAACAATAATAATAATATTAATAATAATAATAATAATAATAATGCTATATAGTTGATGTTGTATGTCCCTTTGACATACGAATAGTGAAGAAGGAAGGCGAAAAGATAGATAACTACAAACCTCATAAGTACGAAATAGCCCGGCTATGGAAAATGAAGGTGAATATAGAGCCAATTATTGTTGGGCCTCTTGGGAACAGTATCAGAAAGCATGAAGAGGAATATAAGGGAAATTGGAATAGAGTGTTACAAAATGTTTGCCTCTTTGACACAGCCACAATAATCAGGAAAGTATGAGATACCGTAGGCTGCAGGTAGCAAGCCCACTACGCATGTAAGACTCCAGGAGCCCCAAGAAA
>NC_068985.1:57852604-57855537 GCF_001194135.2 Octopus bimaculoides | reverse complement strand
CAAACATAAAATAATAATAATAATAATAATAATAGTAATAATAATAATATTATAGAAAAATCTGTTGATCGATTTAAGAGAGTATGTTAGGCTCTAGCACAAACACGGCTAATAAAAAAAAAACAGATGACACATTTATTATTCAATGAAATTTATTACTCAATGCATCCCATATAGTGCGATCTGTATAATGTGATAATCAATTTGCGATAACCATGGCTCTTCCACCCGGGATAGTAATTGCTACCATACTCGGCGGGCTCCACATCTCTGGGCGAGAGACCCAGACTACACTATCTACACTTAATGCAAATTTTCTTCTCAACTGTACTCGGGTGTAAGATTCATAAACCACCTGCTATAAGTCTAATTTTATGAATAGACGAGAAACAACTCGCCAATTCTATAACCGACTACAAAACCCCAAATGGGATTCCTGATATGGAAGCACCCGGACTAGAGATGTGTCCAAATCCACTACTCGAAACGAGAAATGCAGGGCCACTCCTAGGGCGAGTTGGAATGCTAGACAAAGGAGGTTCTCTTGTTTTTCCCATCGTTCTCCTTATTCAAAGGAGTTTACTAAAATTGTCAATGGCAACTTTAGAGAAGCACTTGTACACACTACCTTAAAATATGCAATAAATTAGAACACCATTGTTAAATCGGAGAGTTAACTGACATTCTGTATGATAATACCAGGTCCATTTCATTCAACAAAACGTGCATGAAAGTGCTGTACGTCTAGTGCACTGCATCTTTATGAATGAGAACCTCGCCAGGACAACTTTACTGTCTCTGTCCCTAATAAAATTACATGTATACATTGTGACGGCCGTAATGATCTCAGACGAAGCAACCTCTAGTGTACCCTTTAGTAGTATGTAATTGAAATGGCCATCCCTCTCATTTACACAATTGTCTAATGAACAACATTGCTTAACAGCATGTAATTATTACGTGTAGTCATGTTTACATGGGTGATTGTAATGACTTTAAATCTGGTATGAATTTTACGTCCGAAATCTGGTATGGGTTTTAGGTCGTAGCACGTAGTTTATAGTAATTTGGAAATTATTGGAAAATACAGTTGCTTTCAATATCAAATGAACAATCATTCAATGCGCGAATCCCCGTTGCGGTTATAATAATAGGTGATCATTGTATTGCCGTGCACATGACGTCTATGCACAATAAGGAAAACATATGCATCTCTAAATATGAATATAACGTACGTTTTTTCACATATCTCTATTCAGGTTTTCATCGCACGATTCTTTATTTCTGGTTTCCCTTTGATTAACTTCCAGCGTAATTATGCGTGTATGCATATCATGCTTGTGTGTGTTTATAAAGTTATAATTAATAATTATCTATTTTAATATCATATGATCTTATTCGTTTCTACATTTAATGACTAAGTATATACGTACCTGTATCTATATTTCATTCTCTTACTTTTAATTGTATATGTGTGCAACGCGTATGTTGAAACATATGCGTGTATATGTCTGGGAATACATAGACATAGTTTCACTCTTCTGTTTTGTGTGTAGACTAGTGTATTCCTGTGCGAACATATCTAAGCAAACTTGAATCAATACCTTACTATCATTTTCCTCTATATTCTATTTCCTTTTCCTCTTTTATTTCTGTAACTGGTTATCTCATATGAGTATTTCTTACTCATTTTTCACTATGTAAGGAATGGATAACAGCTTTCTGTGCGCTGGCTTCCCATCATTCAGGCCACTTACGCTTTACCGTGATAATAAAACATTTGTAGCCAATACAAAAACTGAGTATACGGTCAATTAAATGAAGCCACATCATTATCTGATGTGCAAGGTAATCAGTAAAGCACAATTATTCACACATATTTCAAATATTTACACTTATTTAAAAGTTTTTCTGCTCTCCCGGTTTTGCTCAACTAAAATCTACAGGAGTCACGGAAATGCTCACCAGACGTTCGTAATGTTACGTCAGATACACGTGATGTGCTTTCAAAACAATTGCAGTACTCGACAATAATATCTACCAATCATTACACACACACACATACGCATATATGTACATATAAATATATTCTGTTTCTTTACTTTATATATATATATCTATATATCATATAAGAGGTATTGGTATCTAGAAGACATAATTGGTATCTAGCAGGTAACGCTAAGTAAGTGTTATGTACAGACCGTAGTTAAACCCTTGGTTCGATAGTTATACGAGTGAGGAGTCTAATGTGGGTCTTGCATTAGCATGTATATATATATATATACATATATATATATATGTGTGTGTGTGTGTGTGTGTGTGTGTGTGTGTGTGTTAGACAAAATGAGATAACAAAGCCAAGGCTGTGACGAGTTTTAAGGAGATTGAGAGGGAAAAAGATATAGATATCCTCTGACACCTGTTTCTGGGATATTATGGATATCCCTTCATCAGAGACGATGTGAGATAGTTAAATAGAAGTAAATATTTCGGTTCGAAATAAGGAATCATTATGGAAAAGGAGGAGATAGGGGATAAAGGGGGGAATAAAATATGAACGTAGAAATAGAATATAAAAATATATAGTATATTCTATAGTTTATTTTTATGTTTTATATTTTATTTCTACATTCATTTTATTATTTCCCTATATAATACCTATCTCCTCCTTTTCCATAATAATTCTTTATTCCTAACTCAAATATCTACTTCTATTCAACCATCTCACATCGTCTCTGATGTAAGGATATCCATAATATCCTAGAAACAGTTGTAAGACCATATCCATATCCCTTACCTTATTAATATCCTGAAAACTCCTCGCAACCTTGGCTTCGTTATCTTATTTTGTCTAATATATATGTATATATATATATATACATATATTGGAAAATGCTGACTTCTCCGACAACAATGCTCACTGGCCTATATAT
>NC_068985.1:57851266-57852550 GCF_001194135.2 Octopus bimaculoides | reverse complement strand
TATATATATATATATATATATATATATATATATGTATGTATGTATATGTATATGTATATATATTGATGTATATATGTATCCATATGTGTATGTATATATGGATATGTTTATGTAGATTGGTATGCATGCAACTAGGTTGCTATATAGTTTGATAGGTAAGTAGTTGTTTTCCGTTTTGAGCATATGCATTTATCAACATGCTATTTTGTAGTTGCGACATTTGGTTTATATATAGCGGCAATTATCTATAAAATTCTATTGGAAGCTTCGTTATAAACTCATTGGTGCGAGAATTAAATTCCTATTATTAAGTGAATGGATGTCGTGCTTTACGCCTACTGAAACTGGAAAACAGAAACAGAAACCTTACCGTACGTCTTCTCACTGTAATTCTATGTTTCAGTTCTAAAATATGTTTTGCATTATGAGCCTATTAACTGAGGCCGAATTCATCCTGTTTGAGGCTCCAATTAATTATATTAGGAAACAATTTACTATTTAGTTTATGATCCAAATGTGAAATTTATATTATGTATATGAAACAGTTCATTTCCTCGAACCAATAATAATTGAATAATATAATATCAGATCCATCTATCCATTTTCTCCAGCTGCTATTCCTGGGACCGTCGTGGGTATAGATTCCTCAGGTACCTACTCCATAGAATCTCATCAGAAGCATTCGTCATCACAGGTTCCTGACTAAATTTCCGAGTGTGTGCAAATGACATTATGCGTATAATCCCAGCATCTCATTCTTCGTCTACCCACAGTTCGTTGACTCAGCTTCAAACATTTATATTTCTAACTTTTCCGTTGTACATTCTAAACATATGACCGTGGTAGGAGTGTAATGAAATTTCAATGGGAAAATTTGCGGCTCCACTTGGAAAGACATAACGATATTGGCGCTTCAGAATTTCATATACTTCGCCCGCATCGTAAATTTAGAATGTGGCCATATTTGCTGGTACTAGAAATGTTCGTTAAAAGTGTATTGAGAATGTGCATTTTGTCTATCACTTACGATGGTAAATGCATTGCTATGTATTCATATTTACGTCTAGCAAATATAAATGTGGGTGGAGGAGTGGTGCGCGCGTACGTGAGTGTGTCCGACTGTTCATACATATATGCTGTTCATATATATATATGTATATCTTCATATGTATATTCATATATATATACATACACACACGCACACACACATACACACACATATATGTGTATATATGTCAATATATATATATATATATATATATGCATATATATATATATATATAT
>NC_068985.1:57849862-57850888 GCF_001194135.2 Octopus bimaculoides | reverse complement strand
ATATATATATATATATATATATATATATATATATACATGTATATACATGTATATATGTGTGTATATGTATACAAACACATAAATATATGCGTACACACTTATATGTATGCATATGTATATAGATATATATATATATATCTACACATATATATGTGCATATATACACGTATACTTACACATATGTTTATACGTATGTATTTTGATGCATATCTTTCTGTCTATATATGTGTATAGCTGCATACATACTCACAGACACACAGACACAGACACAGACACACAGACACAGACACACAGACACACACGCACACACACACACACACACACACACACACACACATGCTCATTGACACCCAAAGCAAACTATCCCAGCCAAACGCTTTGTATGTGGTTTTTCTTGATCGTTTGCTTCGATTTGACCTTTACTTCTGATGTCCGTAGAACATACCTCTGTTTCCAATGAAAACTGACTTAGATACACTTTGTATGTTTTATTTATCAACCCGTAATGACATTTTGCAACGTTTCGGCGAAAATGTCGTGTTCTGATGCTTTTTGAATAGCACATTTTATATCGATTTCAAATCATTTCGTTTGTATAGAGCAGGTGGTTGAATATCGAAGAGTGCTATCGTTTCAACATCGGTGAGTGTTCTTTCTAATCTATAGCTCATGTTATGTTATTGCAGCGTTTATATATATATAAGTACGCATATATGTATATTATATTGTATATTATATATATCAAATATATATACATACATGCATATATACATAAATACATACGTACAAGTGTGTGTGTGTGTGTGTGTGTGTGTGTGTGTGTGCGTGCGTGTGTGTGTGTGTGTGATTGTGTGTGTTTATTGTATATATTTATTATTTTGGTATTGTATTGTATCTCATCAAACTGAGAAACACATCAGTAGCTTGGGCTATATCCTATGGTCAGTTGTTGCCAGAAGAGTTATCCGTGTTCCATGGAAATTAGTAAATCTGCTTTCTAAGAAAAATTAATATATTGATATACCT
>NC_068985.1:57847581-57849797 GCF_001194135.2 Octopus bimaculoides | reverse complement strand
GGGGGGGATTTATAATTGCGTATATTTCTTTGATTGCTTCCTTTTCATAGATTACATGATCACTATACTGTTCATTACTATAATACAGGTGATTTCTAACGTATACCAAGAAATGGAATTCTTATAACTGAGGGCGAGATCAAAATATATTCTAAATGTAAGCTTTTAATAACAATACTCTCTCTCTCTCCCTCTGTCTGGCTCACTCTCTCACTCTGTCTGATTCTATTTCCCGCTCTCTGGCTCTCTTTCTCTCTGTCCGTCAGTCTCTCTCTCTCTCTCTTTCGCGCAAACACAAACACATATAGAAAAACAAACGCACACATATGAAAAGCATTTGAAATACGGAAAATCGAAGGCTCCATCTTGATAAGAGAGCTTCGTATAGAGGATTTGCCTTCAATTCCAAACACGTTTCAGACTGAAAATATGTGTATCATCTGCAGTAGGCTGTGTTCGCCCAAACTGCCAATCATATGATATCTTGTGGTGATATTTACTGATTGGTGTAATGGCATTTCCTGTAAAGAAATTCTAATCGCCCTATCACTACATATGCTTGCGTGTATTTATGTATCTAGATATATAAGAGGGCATCTATGTATGAACACATAAGGAGTGCTGTTACGTTATTGATGTAATCAATCAAAGAAATACTCTATCAAGCGTGAGTTGATATTATTTAATAAACAAACTATTTAAATGTGAGCCACTAAAAGATTAATATGTGAATGTTACCTTAATCGATCTAGGATGTATAGTGTCACGAGCTGTGTACTATGCACTATCCTGAAATCGTTAAAGCTCATTAAAAATATGTTGATTCCGATGTCAGGATTTGAGAGAAAGTGAAAGACAATAGAGAAAGATCATAGCAGAAAAAATTAATGTAGTTTGGCATGCCATGTTAACATTACTCTTGTTACTCAGACTACAATATCAACTCAGCTACTATTCAATTACAAGTCACATTCTCTTAACATTTACTTTTTGATCTGTTTAATATCAAGGTCACGCCATATTTTGGTATTTTAGTTTGCATTCGCTAAATTAGGGTGAAATCTATTGTGAAACGATGGTCTTTTTCAACCAACAAGCATCAACGCTTACAATCAGAGATACTTAATCAAATACAACAACAAAAACCTGAGGCCTTCGGCGAATAGGATTGTTGACTGTCCACAGATAGATGATTTCATTAACCAACGCCAATCCTTTAGATTGCATATAAACATATGCATTTCACTGTGCATAGAAGCAGGATACTTTGTCTCGAAATTTGCTGGGTTTGTAGTCTCTCTTCAAGTCACCTATTATTTTCTACTTTGCTTCTTGTGTACTTAACAGTTTTTAAACCTTCACAGAATAAACCTCGTGGCGTACGATCGTTTGTAACTGCCACATCTAAGGTGAACGTATTATGCAGTCCTAACCCACTTTTTAAATGTCAATTAAATCTCATGTTTCCATCCAACTATAAATTGACGGCGTACATTCGAATACAGCAACTGAGATAATATGCAGGTCAGCAACTAAGGAATATCACCACATTCAATATGCTAATTCACTGGCCTGTACTACATACATTCTGTAAGAGTGCGGTGTATGTAATAATGAGCGGAGCAGCGACAATACGGCAAACATGTGCAAAGATAGGGCGTTTGCTGACATGACGTTAACATCTAGCAAGTATTCGTTTGCTTTTTATTTTCAGTCATTGGATTGCGACCATCCTGCGATACGATCTTTAGGCTTAAACGTACAAATGGAACCTAGTGCTTATATAGTAAGCTTTGAATGTAAATAAAACAACATTGAATTTCAAGCGGTGCAAAGAGACAAACACACAGAAACGCCTGCCCACACATACATACAGTTATCTCTATATATTGACACACAAACATAACCACACACAAAGGTGCTCGCACGCACACATACACCCACACACACATACGACGAGTTTTTACAATTTCCTTCAACCAGGTTCAAGTTCATGCAAAAGTTATTAGTGGAACCGGGGTTATAAATGAAGACTTGTCCAAGGTGCCACGGAAAAGGAAACCATGTGACTATAAAGCGAGCCACTTATACAATGCAGCTTGCAGAGACACTTTATCTCTTCGTATGGAGGAAATCTGTATATGTATGTAGGTATATATATGTATATGTATATATATATATATATATATATATATATATATATATATATATATATA
>NC_068985.1:57846285-57847416 GCF_001194135.2 Octopus bimaculoides | reverse complement strand
TATATATATATATATATATATATATATATATATATATATATATATATATATATATGTATGTATATATATGGTATATATGTATATATGTGTGTTTGTGTGTATATAAATATATGTGCGTGTGTGTATACACATATATATTATATGGATGTATGTATGTGTGTATGAATATTAGTTTGTGAGTGTGCCTCCAAACACAGAATGTTTGTCTGCATCTATATGCAAATAGTGTTGGAAAGATAGTAAGAAAGAGAGAGAGAGAGAGAGAGAGAGAGAGAGAGAGAGAGAGAGAGAGAGAGAGAAAGAAAGAGAGAGAGAGAGAGAGAGAGAGAGAGAAAGAGAGAGTGGGAGTGAGGGCAGGAGAAAAATATGGATAATGAAATCGATGGATAAACATATCTGTATCCATATCTAAATACGTACACTTATCTTTATTGTTCATGTTTTGTCATTTACAACTAAATGACTAAATACATAATCTCGCAAAAAATATATAAACGAGAAAGTAAAAATCCCTCTTAATCTCCGAAAGGATTATTCTCTACTTTGTTGTTTTTTTATTTGTAATGGACTTAACCGTAGTATATCACTAAGCCGTGTGTGGTTTATTTGTTTTCTCAAAAATATACATACACCGTAAGAACTTCAGACACGCTGTGTTGTCTTCTACTGTAATAAATGGTTTGTAAAACATTAAGAATCGTGTTAGATTAATTTATTACAAAGCAAGTCAGAGAGAATAAAAATGTTATACTTTATAGAAACGATCTATATTGTCCGTTGTATATGTTATATTCGTCTGTGAATGTGTTGATACGTGACCCTCACTGCACATCTGAAATCCGGAATCTCGTCTTTCGAAGATACCAGCCATATGAACATTAAGTAAGCCTATGTTAATCTGTTTCATGCAGAGAATATCAAAACATTATTGGTAATTAAATATTTTGGGCGTTGTGTAGAGTAGAAAAGAATTGTTAGCACACCGGAGAAGGTGCTTAGTAGCATTTCGTCCGTCTTCTTATTCTGAGCTCAAATTTCGCCAATTCGACTTTGCCTTTCATGTTTTCACACACACACACACACACACACGCACACACACACACACACACACACACACACACACACACACAC
>NC_068985.1:57842385-57845944 GCF_001194135.2 Octopus bimaculoides | reverse complement strand
ATATATATATATATATATACTTTTCTACTCTAGGCACAAGGCCCGAAATTTTGGGGGAGGAGCCAGTGGATGAGAACGATACCAGTACGCAACTGGTACTTAATTTACCGAATCTGAAAGGATAAAAGGAAAAGTCGACCTCGGCTTATATATTATCGTGTAGATATGAATATGTTCGTATATATAGAATTGACTCCAAAAAAAAAAGGGTCTCTGTTTTCCTTGTAATTAACTGATTTAGAAAACCAATTACTCTTACGAAAGAACAAAATATGCATCACAGTGTTACTCTATCTGCAGGAAATACCAACCAAATCTTCTTTACATTGCTCTGTAACCTTAACAAGAGGAGCGAATAACTAGTTCAAGTGACCTTTGTCACATCTGTGTCGGAATTTAAGTTGACTACAGCTACATTGTATTATTTCAACATATATCTTCTTGACAAGAACTGACCTGGGGCCCAACAACAACAAGGACATTAATCTAATTTTGCCCAGAGTCATTCTTTTTTATTCCTCTTCTGTTCTTCTCTTCCATCTAACTCTTAATCTCCCAGCCCACTAGTTATTTGTCCATTCTTCATTCTGTATTAAACTTCTCAACTTACATTCCTATGAAAACATTTGTCATGTTCAGTGACTTGACATCACAGAAATCCTCAGGGCGTTTACCCTCCAAATATCCATTCTTCAAACATGCTGACTATGTAAATAGGACTCCTGTTGATAAAGCTATTGTATTTGCTACCTGTTTTAATTCTAAATCCACGCTACGTACACAAAAGGCTTTTGACTGTCACATTTCCGACTTCATCAGACTCGCCAAAACCAACACACAATAGTGGCGTGCTGATACACACAATATAATAATTCAAATCTAACGACCTTCTAACAGTGTCTTTTTCATGTTGTTCCATGTGTTATTGTTTAGCTCCAACTAACCGTGATCAAATCATTCAGGCCGTGACAACTTGTTTTTTTCAGTATTCATGAAACCAATGATTGCATTATCTAACCTCTTCTTTACTTAGACCCAACTGACCAAGAGCACCACCAGATGTAGGGACCTCATAGAGGCTCATTTTGTGGGGTTTTGGTTATTATTTTAATGGTTTATCCTGAAGTAAGATGGTTTGCAGAAATCTTCCAAGAAAATAAATAGCAGTAATCGCATATATATATAAAAAAAATCTTTACATTGATACAAGACCACAGATTTTAAATTGGGATATAGTCAAATACATCTAATCAAGTGTTACAATGATGGAGATGGATCCTAGCAGAAACTACATAATTACAAAGCAAGTCATTTTTTCTAACCCTACACATCAAAGCGTCGCCCTAAGTAATAATGTTTGCTTGCCTTAACGTACGAATATTTCGATGTAACTTTTCAGAACTCAAAGGTATAGAAACTGAAAAAAAAAAATGAACCATATGATCGATGTGAAAGAAGGATTATGTTTTAAAATGGATCGAAGTCAGCTATGGCGGCCAATAGCATCATCTAAATAATAGAAAGATCTTAATCAAATTTTCAGAAAGGAGTGTTATTAAATTATAATGTAAGGAAATTGATTTGTTCAGAAATCATGAATTCAATATATAAAAGTTTTATTAGTAGAGTTTGTTAACTTTGTTATTTGTAAATTTGTAATTAGTTTCATTTCTTCCAAAGAAGCATATTAGTAGTTGCCGTTAGATGTTAATTATTGCTTGTGCTTTAATTATGAAAAGGGGGTTAGATTATAAGGAGCCAAGCAAACATTATACACGCGATAACACACCAAACATTTCCATTGATTAGATTACTTCAGATATGGTTATTGATTATTGAAAAATAAATTGTTAAAGAAAAATCCTGATTTATCTCAGATAAGGTATCTTAAATCCTACCTTTAGAAGTAGTCAGAGTTAGTTTCGCTGTTGCAGTTGTTGTTTCTGCTGATGCTTCCGCCACTGTTTTTATTTCCTAACCATTTCCGATCAAGTAAACTTGTGGACAGAGCCTTCTAACCATGATCATCTCAACTTACTGTTAGACATTATATCCAGGATGACCTTTTTTCTAATACGTGGCCAGCAATTTGGAGGGGAAGTTTTAGTAGATATTATCGATACCACTACTTGGCTGGTATTTCATTTTATTGACCACGGAGGGATGACATCCTATGTAGATCTAGATTGTATTTGAACTCGAAACGCAAAGAATCGGAACAAATATCGCAAGATATTCCATTCAGATACTCTGACATTTCTGAAACTTGCTGCCTTATATCCAGGACTTTTTAGGTATTGTGAAAAGAGAATAAAATTGTCATTTCTTGCTGGTCATATAACTATCTAGTATCGCTTATGAGGATTAATTAGAATCAGATATACAGTGATAGTAGTTTAAGAATATGAAAACATAAGCAGTATGGAAAGAAGAGATATTTATTGAACATTCTTTAAATAAAATGAGGTTGTCATGTAACATTCATAAGATTATCTCCAATAGAAATAAACCAGATAAAATGGATCCGAGGCAGTAGGATGAAATGAAATCTCACCCAGCAACATAATATATTGACTGCAATTGATATTAATTAACCTATGGTGCTAATTATCCTAAACAAAATCAGTTTGCTAATTTAACCAATAAAACAACTGTTATAATCGGTCGTTATATAAGTTATAATGGTAACCGTTTTCATCTTTTCTTAGATAGTTATGTCGTCAACAGTAAACATTAAACAATGAAATATTTGAATGCAATTCGTTTCAAAGAATACTTCCCGACCTTCTTCACTACTTTGAAATAAAAATATATATAAAAAAGGGAGAAACGACGTAGTTTTCTTTCACGAATGAGCGTTTTTCTAATTATGTTGATTAGATTTTCAATCACAAACCAAATGTTCAGATTGTTTTCTGCTTTTATATATTTCTTTATTTTTCTCTACGTATTTAGGAGTTTATTTGTTCCTATTATCGCAAAACTATCTTAAATAAACGAATGTTTTCTAAAGCAGTTTTCCTGAAGTTATCTTCAATCTCCTTCGCAATTTCTCAGCCGCCTATACATACCTACTTCCACTAACACACACACACACACACACACACACACACACACACACACATTCACACACATAGACGCATATATATATTTTCCTTATTTACTGTTTTGAATTCTATTATCATTTTTGTTGTTATTGTTATGTGTTTTAAAATATCTATTCATTTCGTTCCACTCAGTAAACAATACAAATGTTATTTTGAGAAAAGAAAGAAGACAAAACTACGGGAAATGAGAGAAAAGAAGTACAACAGAAAAATCAAAATACCTCTTCAACGTTTCCATAGTAATTACTTCTTTTTTTATTCTTTTATTTATAGATGTATTTGCTATTTAAGTCAAAGCTTTATTTGTTACTTAAATTAAACTAGAGAAAAAAAATGTTAGAAATAGAAAGGATGACAATTAGGATAACATGAACATGGTGGCGGTAGTGGTAATGGTGATTATTATTATTATTATTATTATTATTATTATTATTATTATTATTATTATTATT
>NC_068985.1:57840699-57841840 GCF_001194135.2 Octopus bimaculoides | reverse complement strand
TGCATATATCTTTCTGTCAGTTTGAATGGTGAAGTTCCAGAGGAGTGCGATGTGATCATTTTCAAGTACTGGGGGTGGTTTGTGTTCCCACCAGTTTTTATCATGGGTCAAGTCCAGGTTTTTGCATATTACCCAGTGAATATATTGTGCAGCACTATCATGCCTGTTGAGATACTCTGTAGGCGCAAGCCGACTGCACATGGAGACAACATGATCGATGGTCTCATTTTGTTGTTGGCATATACGACATAATGGGGAGCTGCCGTTCTTTAATATGTTGGCCTGGTAGTTCTTTGTAGGTAGGCATTGATCTTGGGCTGCTATGATAAACCCCTCTGTTTCTGATTTCAAGCCAGAGGCCATTAGCCATTGATAGGTAGGGGCTTTGTCAATATCTGCATTATTCGCTCACTTTGGGTGTTTGCCATTGAGAGGTTTTCCATGCCATTTTTCAGTCATAATATCTAAGGCAGCAATTGTAGCACGGGTTTTCAAGCGCTTAGCTTTTTCTGCGGGTGTTTCTAGTTCGTCTAAGTCTTGAATTTGTTGTAATTGGAATTCACTTAGATATTCCTTTGCCTGTTTTGTTACTGAGTAAGATGCTTTCTTGCTTTCATGTTTTGAGACAAGTTTTAGCATCCAGTCCTCAAAGTTTTTCAAATAGGTGTCTAGGCCAATTTTATCTATCTTCATTGTTAATGCCAGCTGTAGAAGCCCACGGCCTTCCTCTTTTCTTGGCAGATAAAGACATTCTATATCTGCATTAGGGTGGTGCATTCTATGCATTGTCAACAGTTTTCGTATTTTCCTGTCAACCTTACATATTTCAGTAATTGACCAATTAACGATATTGAAACTGTAAGCCACGACTGGTATGGCTAGAGCATTGATCGCTTCGATTCTATCTCTTGCGTTCAGCTCTGTCTTCAGTATTGCTCTCACCCTGCGATAACATTCTCTTCTGATCCTTTCCCTCATCACGGAGTGCTTGATATTGTCCCCTTCAATTACTCCTACGTATTTGTAGTTCTCCGCTGGTTCTAACTCTTTTAAGACATTTTGCTGGTCAAGGTTCACAGTAGATGTTTTTATCATTTTTCTTTTGATTAAGGTAGCTTTTGCACATTTATCAAGGCCAAAT
>NC_068985.1:57834979-57836501 GCF_001194135.2 Octopus bimaculoides | reverse complement strand
ATTATTATTATTATCATTATTATTATCAGCATTATTATCATTATTATTATTATTATTATTATTATTATTATTATTATTATTATTATTATTATTATTATTAAATGTTTGACTTTTACTTTGAATTTGTACAAGTTGACTACAAGTCTCACCCATAGACCTCAAGAGACAATATAAAAGTTCAAGTTGGTATTAAGCTTAGGGTGTCATATATTTGATTTTGCACATAGTATTGTTCTAATGAATGTTTAAGAAAACAGAAAATTATAAGTCCGTTTTAAAATTTGAAATTACACAGACAGTATTTTAAGTAGGATATGGGCAGTTCCCATGAGCAGTATCTTTTGATCTTCTGCCATTTTGAGGTTTCTTGGTATCTGAGTTACGAAGGAATCAGCCCCTTTTGCTATCATTCCGAGGGCACCTATGACAGCTGGTATTGTTTTGGTCTTGAGGTTCCACATATTGCCAATTTCTATTTCAAGATCTTTATAATTGCTCAGTTTTTGGTAGGCCTTGACAGATACATTTATGCTGATTGGGACAGGCATATCAATGATGAGGCATGATTTTTGTCTGAGGTATTTCAATATACTGTCTGGCATCTATTTTTCTATCAGTTTGAACGGTGAAGTTCCAGAGGAGTGCGATGCGGTCATTTAAAGTACTGTAGGTGGCTAGTGTTCCCAACAGTATTTATCATGGGGCAGGACCAGGTTTTTCCTAATTACTCAGTGAATATACTGTGCTGCTTTATCATGCCTGTAGGTGCAAGAAGACTGCACATGGAGACAACATGATCAATGGCTTCATTTTGTTATTTACATACACGACATGTTGGGATACTTTAATATGTTGGCCTGGTAGTTCCTTGTAGGTAGGCATTGATATTAGGCTGCGATGATAAACCCTTCTGTTTCTGACTTTAAACCAGAAGACACTCACCATTCATGGGTAAGGGCTTTGTCAACATCAGCATTATTAGCTCTCTTTGGGTATTTGTCATTAAGAGGTTTTTCTTGTCATTCATCAGTAAGAATATCTAAAGCATCAGTTTTGGCTCAGGTCTTCATGTTTTATATATATATATATATAAACTATAGGAATATTTAATGAAGACAGTTGTTAGTATTTTATATATTGTTGTTAAGCAGGTTATGAGTCTATAATTTTTGGTTCATTTGTTTGTTATTTTTTTATTTATTTGTTTTTTTAAGTAGAAATTTTACAGCATTAACTACCCAAGAGGGAATCGTACTAGGTTCTTGCAAAACATTGTTACTCTTTTACTCTTTTACCTGTTTCAGTCATTTGACTGTGGCTATGTTGCAGCACCACCTTTAGTCGAGCAAATCTACGCCAGGACTTATTATTTGTAAGCCTAGTACTTATTCTATCGATCTCTTTTACCGAGCTGCAAATTCACGGGGACGTAAATACACCAGCAACGGTTGTCAAGCGATGTTGGGGGGACAAACACAGACAAACACAAGCATATGCACAGACATATATATATATATATATA
>NC_068985.1:57834185-57834773 GCF_001194135.2 Octopus bimaculoides | reverse complement strand
AGTTAAAAAAAAAATGGTCTTGCTATTGTTTTGTTTTGTTTTGTTTTTTTGCTTCGATTGTGACACGTGCTTTCATATGCGTGTACGTGTGCTGTAAATCTCACGTAGTTGTGTAAATATTGAGATGTTTGTGTAGTCCTATGGGTGATAAAATGTATATATGATTCTGTAGACATTCGAGTGTATGCGTAATTAATCAATTTGCGTACTTACTGTTCTGTTCCACTTATATTCTATACTTTGTGAACATTCCGATGTTGATTTCGTATGTGTTTCGCACATGTTTCACAGAGACATCGTGCATGGGAGAAGCTGTGCTTTGTATGGAAGTAAAATTTAGTTTATATGATTATTTTCGTTAAAAAGGCCGCTTCATTTATGTCTTCCACACGTAGCTTTATCGCATTCCACCGATATTATTAGTTTACATTTATTTTTGAATGGAGAGCCCAGTGCAGTACATCCATGGTGTTATTCAGCGTGAACTTATTATTATTATTATTGTTATTATTGTTATTATTATTATTATTATTAAATTATTATTATTATTATTATTAGTATTAGTATTATTATTATTATTATTATTAT
>NC_068985.1:57832751-57834175 GCF_001194135.2 Octopus bimaculoides | reverse complement strand
AGACAACAAGTTAGAAGTTCATGTAGGTGTTATTATTATTATTATTATTATTATCATTATTATTATTATTATTATTATTATTATTGTTATTATTATTATTATGTTAACAAACCCTATAATAAATATATGGAAAAGACGACGATGACAATAATCAAGACTATAATAATATCGATGATGATGATGATAATGCTGAGAATGACGACCACGATGACCAATATCAAGATCACATTGGTGATAATGATTGGTGATAAGGTTGATTGCAATGATGATATGGATGATGATGATGATGATGATGATGATGATGATGGTGATAATGATGATGATAATCGTGGTAACAATAAAGTCTGTAGTGGTGACGGTTATGGGGATGATGTTTCGTAGATAACGATAATGATAATGATAAATAAGCGGGTGGGGAGGAGGAGGAAGATGAAAACGATGAGGATAAAGGATGACGACGAGATTAATGATAATGAGGAGGAGGATAATGACTATGAAAATAACGATGGTGATGACGATGAAGAGGGTGGCGACCCTTGATGATATCAGGGACGACGACCATGATTATATATCAAAACAAAGCAGAAAAGAAAACAATCCATTATGACATGAACAAATACAGTAGCAGTAGCAACAAAAGCAATTAAGAATATAACGAAACTTCGCTAAATACGCAAGTGACTTCTGTGATGTTCTCATATAAATCTACGACTATTTTAGCATGATAATATAAAAATGCTCTAGAAGTTTACTATACAAACAGGCCACCAGGTACACAAAATAAATTCTGCATTCGTTGTCTTGGGAAAATGGCGTCAATAATCTTATTATCTACATAGCAATACCAAATATTGTGCAATACCAATGCAAATATTATTCTTGTTGAAAGGGCAATGAGCTGGCCGAACAAAATGTTTAGCGACATTTCATCCGTCTTTACGTTGAAATTCTGCCGCGTCGACATCATCTTTCATCGATTCGCTGTCGATAAATTAAATCCCTGTTGATCGCTGGGTTCGATGTAATCGACTTACCACCTTTTCTCATGTGAAAGAATAATGAGTATTTACTCCAGAGAACATACTGAGTAAACCTTCTGTTTACTGAAATATTTTTTCAATATTTTTTACCTCTAACATATGAGGTAGTGAGCAGGCAGAATTGCAAGCAAGTCGGGTAAAATGCTTAGCTTCTTTCCTTCCGTTTTTACGTTAAGTCCAACTTCTACTGTGAGTGATTTGTTTTTCATTCTTTCAAGATCGATGACATAAGTACCACTCAAGATCTAGGGGAGATGCAATCTACTAGACCCTCCCGATAGTCTTTGAGACTATAACAGAAAGGATTATTACTTAACATAAAAGAAAACCAAACTGTTTGAGCATATATACACGCATACACGTATAAGTACACACACATATATA
>NC_068985.1:57831337-57832340 GCF_001194135.2 Octopus bimaculoides | reverse complement strand
TTTTTTTTCCTTTTTAAATTATTCACACGTCTATTCGACCATTTCATATGAATTTATTCATTAAAACTTATTAAAACTTCAGACGTTCTTACAATAGTCGTAGTAATGGTTTGGTTTCGTGGGTTTAATGAAAATTCTTTCCCCTAATCATTTTGCGATAGACAGCTATGAATCAGTAAATGCCAAGTTCCAAATCATGTTTTCTGATTAGTAAAAATGATTAAATTTTAAACCTCAGTAACATTTTTCTGCAATGTTTCTGGAACAAATAAATAACAATATCGAATTTTACGTGTAAAATACCAAATTTTAAAATGTTAACGTAATCTAACATGTGATAGCAGGATGGAAGACCCTACCAAAGTAGAAAGACAGACAGTTACAGGAAGTCATGCGTACACACACACACGCACACATACACATACACATACACACACACACAAACACACATTTACAAACGTACACACTGGTAATCACGAGTTTAAAATGGTGCAAAGTAGACATATATATGTATGTACCTATGTATGTACGTATATATATATATGCGTGTGTGTGTGTGTGTATGTATGTATGTATGTATGTATGTATGTATGTATGCATGCATGTATGTGTGTGTGTGTGTCTGTGTGTGTGTGTCTGTCTGTCTGTGAACATGCATGTAAATATGTATTTATGAAAGTGCATATGACAGCTGTATTAGCGTTATCACCATATTCCATATTTGTTACTTGGACAACGCTGCACTCCCCCTCACCTGATTTCAGAAACCCTACTCTGTCACCATATTTCCTTCACACTACTACTTTTTGCACCCTTCTCATTTTATCATATAATTCGCCCAACCCACCTGGCGGGCACATTATACATTTTTATTGAAATCCAATTAATGTATTATTGCACTGCATGTTAGTTTAACATGTATGCAAAACTTGGTGAAGATTAGTTCTTTCGTTTAGGTAATCTGATGGCAGTCAGAGAGAAGTAAATTGTTATATGTATGTAT
>NC_068985.1:57824083-57831237 GCF_001194135.2 Octopus bimaculoides | reverse complement strand
TATATATATATATATACACGCATACAATATTTTATTCTCTTCTCTAAACTTAAGTTGGTAAACAAATTTACAGAAAGAAGTTTCAAATACGTCCATTGAAAAGAGTACTCATTCAGTCGTTTCAAATAATATTCACCCGTAACCTAATAATATTTTTGCAAACTTCTTTGCCATATTCCTCAATCTTACTCCCCTAAAATTTTACCCCGCCTCATAAACTTTTCTTTTGTCTATCAGGGTGCACAATACTATTGTATATTTGCTTATAAGCGTGAGTATATGGTTTATTACAGTGTATTAATGTATGTCAATATATTGGGATGTATATGCTCTGCTATATGTGTATCTATATGCGTTTGAGAGTTATAATGAGTTTAGAAATCTAGGAATTAGCACCGTTTAGCTCTTTCGAACCATTCTTTCTCATTACCTAATATTAATTTATCCAAAGTTTCTTTTATTTCCTTTTCTTTTTTCTGGCTTTTCCTTCCTTTCATACGCCTTCCCTATCTTTCTATATTTCAGTTCCTTGTCTCACAATATCTAGTTTGTTTCGACAACGCCATGTTAAATTCCAAGCATCCATTGTTCTTATGTAAATATTTTGTGAATGAACGTATTTTTTATGTGCTTAAATAAGTGTGTGCATGTGTATACAATATTTAGGCATATGTGTGTTAGTATATCTCAGAATATATTTGTGTGTATATGTATATATGTATATATAATATTTTATATAGATATATATTACTATATATATATATATATATATATATATATATATGCATATATGTATGTATATATAAATATGTATGTTGTAAGTGTTTGTATTTTGATGAGTATGTATGTATGTGTTTCTATATGTTTGTGTTTTTGTATGTATATAATGTTTATATTTACACGTCACATGTTCGAGTGTGAACGCTTGTGTCCTTATAAATATAAATACGTTACATTTTGTAGGCCTTTCTTTTTAGGTTAACATGTTTATTTGATGAGCTTGTTATCATAAACCTCTTGAAGTGACTGGTGCACTGCTGATCATTATTTTTCCTACTAGACATTTTGGAGTGTACGCGTCGAATCGTATGTAGAGGACTTCATGATATAAATGGGTCCCAATACATCCTGAATGTTCGTTTCCTTTTCATATTTTAATAATTTCTACTAAATAAACCGCACTATCCCCGGATTATTTCCTAGGACACTTAAGCAACTTTTACCTACTTTGTAATTGTTCCCTTGGATTTCCCCTGTTAGTTATATATATGTGGTGTGTGTGTGTGTGCGTGTACGTGTGTGTGTATTGCACGAAAATTAAACAGGTAGTGCTGAAAATATAAGGGATTATCTGTTGTCTGTCTCCGCTCAGGAAGGAAAATATTAACGTGCGTTTCTGGCCTCACGAGATAACTGGATGGCTCACTTGCCAGCGGCTGATATTTTGGGTTACACGAAGCTTCCTAGGTAGAGAAATATTAGTAGTTGACTGTAAGATGTTCAGTAGTCTACGGTTAATGTATCATTGCTACTACTGCCACTCACACCACCACCACCACCACCACCGAAGACTTTTAGATAGATTAAATACTCTTTGTGACTGACTTCTTCCCGATGGACTACCTAATCGATATATACTGATTTGCCAAAGAGTCAAAACGATAATAAACAGAACAGAATATTTTTGTTTATGTTATGTTGACGTATGCTAGCGTGAGTTGTGGAGTCGGTTCGGTAACTGAACAACCATTGGTAACGCCTTAAACGCCACCAAGTGACCAACTGTTCGACCAGGCTATAAACGATTCCTGATCGATCAAGCAATTAAACACATGCTTCTCCCACATCGTAAACCATGCATGTATATACGAGGAAGTCATCCGTAACAGAAAACAAAGTAATCCAAATGTATAACTAAGTCTAACAAAAAAAAACAAAAAAAACTGTAGTAAAGAGAGGAAATATCGACTGCAATTGTCTTCAAGCAGAACAAAGCCAGAGAAAATATGACGACAATCGATGATGATGGACATGAAAGGTCGAAGTGACCTAAAGTTAGAAATCCGGAATATGATAGTGTAAAGAATTAGGTTAAATAAGTAATGAATAGCAGTTGGTAGAATATCGATGAGAAACACTCGCAGATGGGAAATTTTTGTGTTAACTGCAAAAACAATAATGACGGATGCAATATTTACTATCACAGACTGAGTGAGAGATGTGAAGACTGATGTACGGGTAAATGGTGTAATCGATGCAACAGAAACTTAGGTCAGAAAAGCGAATGCTTACTACAGTCAAATGACGTAGATCGATAGAGTTTACATTTAAAAGAAATCCATGTAGTCCATAATGAGATTGACCATAAAAGCACACTTGTATAGACTGAAAGAGACGAGATAAATGCTCAATAAATATAGAATGAAATACTAGAATAACGACTGTTTGAAATAAAACCTCACTTTAGATACGAAATTCGCTCTAAAGTAGAAATAATCCGGCGGTATAAATGAGAGCGAGGGTTTTGGGAACACAATAAATGTTCCTCGATAATACAAAACAGTGTAAAAACAATATAGAAATCTGCAGAGTATTGTGTAAGATAAGTGGATTAAAAATTGAGACGGGAGGTTTGAAAGCATTGGGTAAAAATGTTGAAGATAATAAGCCTTGTTTGAAAATAAATGTAGCTAGAAATATCAACCTGAGAAGTAACTCGGATACAGCAAAATATGAACCACTGGAAAGTATGACTGTATGGGGAAACAATAACTATAATTTTACTAAATAATAAAATATATCAGGCGTAAGCATAGAAAACATGGAATATTGATGTGTATTAAATAATAAACATTTTAAAATAGTATAGTGACATTAAATAATATATTAACATTTGGCAAAACATCTAAATATTTTACCACATAAATCGATAATGTTAACTCTAAGGTCTCAAGGTAAAACATAGCTTACTTTTCATGCATTACACGAATCAATTTAGTAAATCCAATCAGAAAAAATAGAGACTTATCGTGAAAACTGGATATATGACAAGATCACACACAGAAGATAACCTTTCTACCTATAAAAGCAGAAACATAATCATGTACACAGCCAGGTATAATTATATGAGGGTTTTGGCAATTTCTGTTCTGATCAACTTCAGAAACGGGACACCAAAATACGCAGTATATAGGTTATATTTATATTTTGCTTGTTACAGTCACTGGATTGCAGCCATGCATCGCCTTGAATAGTTTAGTCACGCATTAGTTTTTAAAGACTGGCATTTGTTCAATCATCGTTTTTGCAACACCGATAAGTTATGAGGACATAAAATACCATACCCTGTGTTTCAAGCACAAAGATAAACGCACATACCTACGCACATGCATATACTCGCGCGCGCACGACCAATAGGCTACTTTTTGTTACTGTCTATGAAATTCAGTCAGAAAACTTCGGGAGACCCGAGGCTATCGTTCCATCGATCCCAGTTCCCCACAAGTACTTATTTTATCGACTCCGAAAGGATAAAAGGAAATATCGACCTCGATGTATTTGAACGCAGGGAGTAAAGGTGAATGAAATGCAGCCGAGCATTTTGCGCGGCTTGCGAAGGATTCTGCCAGACCTCCACCTTGTAAGGAGAACCAATATTATATGCATGCATATATATATATATATATATATATATATACACACACATTATGTGTAAACCATTTTGAAACAGCGTGCACATTCTCCGAATATATCTCGAAATATTGTACACAGTTTACAATAATTAAATATATTGACTTCAGTTCGGATAGTTGAACAGAGGATTCTTAACTTCAGTTAGTCAGGTAGACTGTCAAACGTTTCGAAGCCATTTGATAGTTATTTGTTAATCGATACTAGGCCTTTGATAGTATTGTCCATTTCAGTGGCTTCTGAACGCAGAACATAAATTGGTAACTAACTATAGCAATAAACGCAGTCTTTGAGTTATTTTCGTTGTCATGTTATTGCCAGAAGTTCTAGCATAAGAGCCAATATATTAATTTTAGGGATATTATAGTCAATAAGTCTCTGGATTTAAGTCGTTCCTCTATATAGTTATATGATATTCATAGTAACAGTCGTTAAAGATATAGTAACAGTCGTTATAGATATTCAAACAGTCGTTATATTATATGATATTCAAAATGGGTTGGAATATATCTAAAATTTGATAATTCGAAAATATAGTTCTTAAAAATGGTAAAAAATAAGTGTCGTATGCCATTGTCTTACAATGAGTTCGTCAGGTAGAAAAAGCCTTTACTGAACTTGGAAGAAGGTAGATCAGTTCATCTTTTAACAATGGAAAATGAAAGGCAATATTTAATTTTAAAAGTTCATCGTAATGGCCGATAACTTAATACTGCAATACTTCAGTTCTTCACTTTATTATGGAGCCACAGAGCCACTTCAACAAGTTTGTCACATTTATTCTCTAGTTGCTGAAGGAAGTTTTCAATAGTCATCATGTTTATCAAATATTTTAAATGGCTTCGCATTCTTCCTCCAAAACGTGCATATGAAAATCTTGAATCATAATTTAATTCTACAACGTTGGTCTATAACTTTGTTATATTTGAGAGAAGTTCCACCTATCGAACTTTAAAATGCTTCCATAAATATGTGAGTGTGTGCTTAAGCTTAGATATGCATTTAATAATTTCACTTGCTGTTCACCAGGTTTCGTGTTCAAACCTATTTCTACCATAGCGTTGTATATTAGAATTTGTGAATAGAGAAAATATGCAGAAGAACATCGGATGCCAAATGGATAAGTTATCCAAGAACCTGCAGAGAAAGGTAAGATTCCTTGAATATTTATTATGCGACACATAGCACTCTCTCTCTACTCCTACTCTATCTCTATCTCTTTCGCCCTCTACTTTTACTCTGTCTCTTTTTCCACACCTGCTCTCTCTCTCACATTCCACATTTGCTTGCTTCCCTTTTACCTTTCTCTTCACTCACTTTCACTGTTTCTCCACTCCCTCTTCTCCTTTGTTCTTTCTCTATGTCTCTACCATTCTTTCCCTCCCTCAATAGTTCTTCTTCCCTACCACGTGACCGGGGTCCGGTGAAGGCGGTGTTATTCTTTTTCGCCCTGCCATTCACCACACTGATCAGATTGGTCTGGGCACCCACTACGTCCAAACGACTTACTCTATCTCCTGTTTGCGCAATCGCACGAAGTTCGTTCGTTATCTGCAATGCTATTTCTCTTGTTTTCGTGGTTTATGTATAATTATTACTTTTTTTGTCCTGTATATAGCTGCAAGGCTTCGTACTTTTATATATACATAATTCTTGGTCTGTTAGTTTCTGTCTTACTATACATTCACTAGCATTTCCCCAAAAGATTGATAACAGCAGTGGCGACTCCAAAATTAAGTGCTTTCAATGGTAATGGCGCGAAACCACTATGATATTTTGGGTCATTGGCTGACGTAAAAATCTCAACTGCGAATATTCCGCGTATCGTGTCTATGTTTCTCGTCAGTTAAGTTTTCGTCTAGTTTCCCGTTTGCTCTGCTTTCGTCTAACTTTTCGTCCTTGTATTCCGTCTGTTCAACCCTTGATACATATGTATGTATGTATGTATGTATGTATGTATGTATGTATGTGTGTGTGCATATTGTTGTTAATTATCTGTTATATACCGTTTCTAACAAGATGTGTGGGGGATTGTTTATATGTATATATAGCTGTTAATTATCTGTTACCTACCGTATCTAACAAGATAAAGACTTTTAGTTGTACTTTTGTTAATGCAGGTAAATGTGAACGTTCAATAATATTGAAGAACAAACTGAATGACATCTTCATTAGGCGATGCTTGTACTGATAACAGCAGCTTCAACAAGAGAATCACCATCAGAACAGCGGCAGCAGCAACAGCAGCAGCAGCAGCAGTAGTAGTGGTAGTAGTAGTAGTAGTAGTAGTAGTAGTAGTAGTAGTAGTAGTAGCATGTTCGGGTTGATAGAGGAAGGAATTAGTTTTTAAAACACGATAATGGGGCTGGTCGATGTTGATGTTGCGGTCGTTGTTGTTAACGGAATATTTATTTTTAAAACAAAAAAACATCGAGAAATCAATTTATTTTACTTCATTCAGTACCAGCTTTTGTGTGCAGTTTTATCCATTTTGCATCACAGTTATTTTTCGATTAATACCTTTCGGTTTTTAGTCTTGCTGCTATTGCTGCTGACGCCGCTTCATTGACGTTGCTTACTGTTTTTATTCTATACCTAATTCTACATAAACTAATTTTTCTACACTCAAAATTAACTCTATTTTCATCTTGCTCAACTGCTAATTTCACGAAATACATATCAATTTATAACCAATTTTCTCTTTCATTTCCTCTCCATCATTTTCTTCGCTATATTCTTATACGTTTCTTATCATTGCTGAACATGTTGTCATCGTTGTTGTTCTCGTTACTGTTTTATTACCGTATTTGGTTCATTACTGTTGTGCATTTAATGTTGACGTTATTAGTCGTGGTGTTCCGTTTGCTGCTATTGTTGTTAATATGTTTGCATTCCAATACTGGATTTTGGTCTTTCTTTTTTTATATCTGCTTCTTTTCTTTTCTTTTTTTCTTTAAATGTTTTGACGAAGACAGTAGCAATGATGTCGATAGATGATAAATGGAAAGGAAAAGGTGGTGAGAAGCAAATGGGAGGCAAAGAAATTGCTTTCTACTTTAGGAACCAGACTTCAAATTTTAGCAGCTGAGCGTTGTTTGTTACAATGCGCCCAGTACTCGATTGATTCATAGGGTGAAAAGCAAAGTCGGACGCGACGGTATTTGAACTGAGATCATAAAACCGGAAAGAATGCAGCTAAATATCTTGTCTAGCGTGCTAACGATTCTGCTTACTGGACGCCCTATAGTGATTGGCGCATCGTATCACTACCGCTGTCTATGGGACGATTACGAAATACTGAGGGGGTGGGGAAGAAGAGGAGAGGAAAGATACTAATATCTCTCCTCTTCATTTACTATCGATGGACATTTTGTTTCATATATCTGTGACTGTATGCATGCATGTGTACATGAGTATGGGCTATATATATATATATATATATATATATATATATATATATATAT
>NC_068985.1:57814906-57823850 GCF_001194135.2 Octopus bimaculoides | reverse complement strand
ATAAATCTCTGTGTGTGTTGATAGACAGATAGATAGATAGATAGATAGATAGATAGATAGATAGATAGATAGATAGATAGATAGATAGATAGATAGATAGACAGATGTACTGCATTCACGTAAGCAATTCTCATTCTATATGCACAAGTGCCCTCAAAATATCATTATCAATGGAAAGCTAAAAAGACAAGAACAGCGACAATTACTAAAATAATTCCGAACAGCAGTAAAGGTACCATCAATAACTATAACGATAGCTAAAACTTTATTTGATAACTGTGCATTGTTGAATTTCTTTTCTAACCCCTTCAGGCCGATTTTAAGTCTACCAGAATTCATTCGCAAGATATTGTCCTAACTATGGCAAAAGGAAAAAAAGGGAAACCTTAATCTAGACACCTGTTCATGAGATCGAACCTGAAATATCGTGATTTGTTTATGCGTATGTGTGTGTCTGTGTGTGTGTGTGTGTATGTGTGTGAGTTTATATATGGATGTGTATGTATTTTTCACAATGAAGCCGTTTGTTTTGTTGCAGCTTTAGTTCTTGTATTGTTTACTATTGTTGATCTTCTCGCCACACTTGCGAAATCCTGCTGCCGATTATTCAAATCATTAGTGTTAGAGTACTTGTTGTTGTTGCTATGGTGGTGTTGTTCGCGGTGATGGCGGTGGAGGCAGTTGTAGTGGTGATGATAGTGGAGGTGTCGAAATGTTGTTGTAGTTGTTATTTGTGACATTGATTGGGTAAGGGGTGGGGCTCCTAATATACTTGTTATTGATTTTTTGTCTTACTTTTCCTACTGTAACTGATACACGATGACGTTCTCTCTGTTGCAATTGCAGTAGTAGTAGTAGTAGTAGTAGTAGTAGTAGTAGTAGTAATACTAGTAGTAGTAGTTGTAGTAGTAGTTGCAGCAGTAGTAGCGACAGCAGCTGCAGTTGTTCTTGTTGTCATCGTTGCTGTTGTTTCCTGTCACATTTGGCATGATGGTGGTGGTAGTGGTGGTGGCCGTGGACGTGATGGGGGAGGAGATGCCAGTGGGGTGGTGATGATGGTGAAGAAGGCACTTAATACGCTTCCTATTGATTTTTATCTTCTTTTTTGCTCATTTTTGTTGCTATCAGTAATGCTGCTGACATTCCAGTTTGCAATGATTTTAGAACATGTCGTTACTGTTGTTCTAGCTGTTAATTTTGCTGTTGTTGCTGCTGCTGTTGTGATTATTTTGGCTCTTGTTGTTTTTGTTACTACTTAACTCTTCATCGATTATGTTATTTGTAATATCAGTGTTGCTCTTCTTCTTTTGTATACTCTTGTGCACAAAGAATACATGGTTCCACAGCCATCATCATTAAGTATTTGTTTTATAAGACAGCGTCACTAAAGTCTTTATTCAATCAAACAATACGTTCGGTTCGTTAGTAAACATAGAATTTTGCAAAACAAAACGTAGAAATTTCACGCCTTTCAGACAATTGTGTAGGGTACTATTATATTTGTAGGCCACTGAAAATTGTTACCTTTATGTATACTAATTTTATTCATCCTGATTTTACAAACGAACTCATAAAACCATGCAGGTTTTAAGCAGCATCAAATCGATCGTATAACTAAAGTACACATCGCCTAATTATATATATTTGTTAAACATACAAACAACTCCCTTATATATATACACACATACACGCATACATTGACAAACACACACAGACATATATAAATGTATATAGATATATGTGTGTGCATATATATGTATGTATATATAAATATCTATCTGTGTTTATATATACATGTATATGTATATCTACACACACACACATACACATACATATATATATATATATATATATATATATATATATATATATATTCATACACAAAGAGCCTTCTGAATGTTAATATTTGCGCTGTTCTAGAATCAACGCTAACCACCAATCAACATCACGTCCTAATATATGCATTGAATGCTCCGAGTTATTTTGGGATTAGTTTCACCCCCATCAAAATACTTTTATTATTTTCACTACCTGTATAGAAAATCCAAACGACCTGTATCAATTTGATTATCTCCCTTCTAGTAATAAAACTATCTCTACTATCTCTAATACGTATTTACTCTCTAAAAACACCATCTTCCATCAATTTAAAAACAGGTATATCTCTCCACATAAATCTGGCACATTCCCGAGGTTGTTACGTTAGATGCAGTGGGGTACGTTACGCTACACTTGTTTGCATTATATAGTGATAAAACTTTTACAGCATTTGATCCGACTCATTATATTTTGGGTTGAGATCTCAATTTTTCCACTGCAATATCAAATACTCGCAATAACATTGTACATAGCCCATAACAAGTTCGTGAGTGTGGAACTACAAGTAATAAAACCTTAAACAATACGGTTGTTTTTTTCAATTGCTTGAACTAAAAGTCGGAGTGGGACGAATAAACTATCTGCATCAACTATAGAAGCTATAAAATTACCTTGTATTTATTAGTAGTGCAAGTTTGGAAGAGTGCAGTTTGATTTCAACAGTTGTGTTTTCAAAACTATAATGGAAGTGGCGAAGGAGCATATTCGGCATATTCTGCTTTATGAGTTCATTGAAGGCAACAACACAAGAAAAAGTGCGAGGAATATTAATGTAGTATATGGAGATCGGAAAATAAGCATAACCCAGTGTCAACGGTGGTTCCAGAAATCCTGAGCCGGGAACTACAGCCTAGAAGACGATCCTCGTCCTGAAAGACCTGTAGAGCACGACAAGAACGTTCTGCAAACTCTGGTGGAACAAAATCCCATCGTAACTGTTGAGAACCTAGCAGAGAAGCTTGGATTTGGTCATTCAATCATTCATCGATCCCTGCGTGTCATCGGAAAATTCAGCAAATTGGGATCAATGAGATCCTCACAAACGTTCCTAGTCTAATTGTGCGCAAAGAATGAATGTGTATTTTCTTTGCTGTCAGGTCTCACAAATGAATCTTTTTTGTACCGGATAGTGACTGGTGACGAGAAATGGCTTCCCTATAAAAATGTCAAGCACCGAAGACATTGGATAGGGAAAGGAGAATTACCAGTACCTCACGCTAATGTAGGTCTTCACCAACGTAAGGTGTCGTTATCTGTTTGGTGGGATATGAAACGTTTCAACTTTTAAACCCAAATCAGACGATAACAAAGGAGATCTAATGAGAGCTACGTGAGCGGCTTAAGTCAGCGCTAGAAGAAAAAACGACCATCTTTGGTTTCAAGACGAAAAGTGTTTTTCGATCAGGATAATGCTCGGCCACATACAGCGAGGATGACATTCGAAAGGCTGGAGCAGCTTGAATCCGAAGCGCTGCGCCACCCACCAAATTCGCCGGACTTTGCCTCATCTAGTTATCATATATTCCACAGTATTCAAAATGATTTGAACGGAAAAACAATGAATTCTGTAGACGTGGTTAGAATAGTACTGGAGGAATACTTTTCGTCACGGATGAGTGAATTTTGGAAAAGGGGCATTGAAATTCTAGCAGATAGAGAGAAAATGAAGGAGAGTATATTTTAGATTAAAAAATAAATTTGTTTATCTTAATTTAGAAAAATAAAAGAACAAAAAAAAAACTGCATTATTTATAGGATGACCCAATATTTTCATTTTACTTTTCAACTAAAGGTGCACACTGAACATCAGCACAGAGTACGATGTGGCGGAGTCGATTTACATGGTGTTTCTAATGAGTGATATAACTAACCATATAAAGATACCATCAATAATTCGCTGAGAATTGTTAGTTAGGAATCCTCTATGTGGTCAGTCGACCTACTAGATACCGCAGGTAATGTAAGATCCTAATCTTTTCTATTAGGGAAAGGAAGGACTAGATACTCTATGACATCAGACTGAAATAGGATGCTCAAAGCTGGTAAACATGTCCTCATATATACAATGCATGGGAAGGGATTGAACAGAAAATTAAAAAAAAAAGAAATTTAAGCTCCCACCAGGTACTACTTCGTCCCTTCACTTGTTCCAACACTATTAAATACTCTCAAAACCATACTACAAAAATTTCGATATTTCTAAGTCAACATTTTCACTTATCCCCAATAATTTTCGTGCAATAGTATGTATGTTTGAATGTGCGTAGGAGTGTTTTTGTATATGGTTATGAAGAATATGTATATTTAAATATTTATATCTACATATAGTGCATATAAACAAATATACGGACATAAGGAAACATGCGTAAATGTGTATACATGACTAAGCACGAATGGTAAAATATTGATGTAAATGTTTTACGAGAAACGTGACATATGTTGACATACGCACATATCTGTGTGTTTGAGAATGTATGTGCGTATGAATCTATGTATATATATATATATATATATATTTAGGTGTGTGTGCGCGTTTATGTGTGTCTGGGTGCGTATTTGTGTGTATGCATGTGTGTAAATGTGAAATTCAATAGAGAAAGACACTGGCTTATATAAGTCTTTTTATGGTTCTATAATTTAGTTAGAAACACTGACACATATATTTGGAAAATAAAATATCATTGGAACTTGCTTTTGTGCATGCGTATTAAAACGTGTATTGACTTAAATTTATTTGCTTCTGTAGAAAATAGATGAATTATAGATACAACCACACCAATTTGGGAAAATATAGGCGTTAAAACTAATACGAATGGAGTAGTGCATATAGATCATATTGAATATACACAGAAAGCTAGAGGTAGATTTATAGTACGTAATAAATAGGCAGTTTTTATTTCCTAATTGACCTGCTAGATATAGCAGGCATATTTGTTGTTACGGAACGTGCTTACCAGAAATTTTCGAGATTTCGATCGAGGAATTTTTCAGTTCGAAATGCAAATTGCACTGGCCGGTTAGCCATGAATAGAGGCGAGAAAATAAAATCAGTTGATATTAACTCCTGTTATAAAACCATAATGATGGCTGATATTCTTTAAATATCCATATAGAATGTTGGAAACCATCTGCATCAATTTAGATAAATCAGAAGGCTCGATGTTTGGATCCTACATTAATTGAATAAGGGTAACCTGCAACAACAACAGATCTATATCTGATATTCGTTGCATAAACCTGACGACAACTGCCCTTTTGTTAAGAGACTGGTGACAATCGACGAAAACTCAATCGGTATAACAATGCGAAGCGCAAAGTCATGGGGGAGACGCAAATACCATGACAAACAACATCTAAAGCAGGACCTCACTCAAAAAGAAAATTACGCTTACAATTTTGTGGCATTTGAAGGGTGGTTGTCTCTTACAAGCTGCTTTCCACTGATAGGGACATCGATTCGGATGTGTACTGTAACCAGCTGGATGAATTAAACCAGAAAAGCTCAGCATTTTCTAATCGGAAGAGCATTGTCTTTCCCAACAACAATACCAAGTTATACACTTATTTGCAAACGTGACAGCAATCATCAGGGCTTGGGTGGAATATTTTACTGCAACTTCGATCTTCTTCCACACGTGCGGCTTCAGATTTACGACTGTTTTCGTCTCATCAAAATTCATTGAATAGACGGACATTCCAAATTAAGACATATGTAAAAATTCAACCGGAGAAATTTTTAACAAGTAAAGACATGAAATTCTTTGAACAAGGTATATGGGATTTAATCACCAGCTGGCAGAAGATAGTGGAATTAAACAGTAATTATATCATTGAATTTAATACATCACTTTGTACCATTTTTGTCGATTAAAAATACTGAGTGGACGTTTCGGCCAAGCCGATACAAAACAGGGGGTTAAAGTGTAGAACAACTTAAATATGATATGCTCCTAAAGCGCTGCCTTGCACGTAAACACTTGCATCAGATATCCCGATGTTTTGTGTCGACGAAGCATAATTGATTTCCTAGTGGATCATTCCAGTTGTTATTTAGTGCTATGTGAAATTTCTGTGACAGACCTTTAATCTCGCATTGACAATAATGAATCCCTGTTTGAGTCAAAGTCAAATATTAAGTTGCTCAATCAACTGAAACACTACCTCATTGAATTACTGTAAAAGTGACCGAGCATTCCACAATAATGTATGAATATAAAGAAATTTCCTGATGGAAGCAATATGACACAGCAGGACGGGGATGGTCCTTTAAAGTACAGGTATTGTACATTTATTCCATAAACTTGATTTTACTCACAAGATTTGGCTTCCTCGTAGTAAGAACGAACCCGAGAGAATGGGATTCCGAAGCGAATACCTTCACCATTTGGCCGTATTACGCCATTCATATAAATCTAGCACGTAATTATCCGTTATGTTATTTCATGTTTTCGGAAGTTGCCGGTTACCAGTTTTGAGCAAATTCAGAGTCGTACAAAACAAGTAAACCGTATAGTAAGATATTTTGCAAACGTATAATTTCAGGTTGACAAGCTATGTTTGCCTTCGAAGAATCTTAAGGTTTATTGGAAAATTTGATAATTCAAGAATATTGTATAGATTAAAATCGGATTCCAGCACGAACATTTTATTGCAAACAATTAAAAATCGAATCATTAAAGAAAATAATCGTTAGAAAATATCAAATACTTTAATATCAATAAAATATTAAAAAAAGCATGCTACTTGTAATTACCTCATTTTATGTGAAATATTTTACCGATTCTTCTGGTTAATTTTTTCTAATAATATTATGAAGGGCTCAGCATATCTATTAGAAGAGGGCAACACCTAAAGATTGACGTCCTTGAGAAGGTTACTGGAAATTTTATACGATGAAATATTGCTCAAGAAATATGGAAAATGTGAGGTTATGTAAGAAGTGTTTGAAAGGGGGTGGGTGGATTATGAGTGAGAAAGTCTGAGAGAGAATAGAGAAAGGGGAGGAGAGCAAATAAAGATTTAGAAAGGGCGAGAAGGGAGAACAGCGACAGAAATTAGAGTTCAGGAAGGAGGATGGAATAAAATAGGACAAAACGAGAGTAGATGGGAGAGGTGGACTGAGATGTATGAGGAAGGTGAAAATAGAGAGTGTCAGACAGATGGGAAGAGAGAATGAGAGAGAGAGATAGCAATGAAGAGAAATAAAGAAGTGGAGATAGGAATGAAGAAGCATCAGCAGCAGTAGCAGCAGCATCAGCAGCAGTAGCAGCAGCAGCAGCAGAAGAAGAAGAAGAAGAAGAAGAAGACTTTGGAAGCGTAGAAAATAGAGATACAAGAGTGAAGAAAGTTGGAGAGAGAAATAGAGAGCGAGAGAAAGAGAGTGGGAGAAAAACAGAGTGAGAGAAAAAGAGAGAGAGTAGAGACTCTAAGACAGAAAGGAGAAAAGTAAAAGATGAGCAAAAGGAGAAAGGATGAGAAAGAGTGGAAGAAACAGGAGGAGAGGAAAAGGAAAAATACAGGAAGTAGTGGGAAAGAGAAAAGAGCAATAATAAAGAAAAAAGAGAGTGAAAAATAGAGGGGAATCAGAAAGGGATAGTGATGTGAATGTTACGTTTTATTACAGATTTCAAACGTTGGGATTTTTTTGTTTGGAAAGATTAAATACGAGCCAAAGAAACTCTGAAAGTAAATGGCACTTTGAACAAACTGACGTTAGACGATGAAAGAACACGTTTATCCTCGTCTATTACTGGTTCATTTATCTCTGTACCTGGTTGATAAGATACACTAATTTTGAATCTTGTTATGCTTGTCGCGTATTGATCTTTGATAACACGAGTCGAAGATTGCTAGGACCGCAAAAAGTGCGCGCTATCACCTATCCACAATGTTCAGTACGACTTGGGTTCTTGGAAGTAAACGTATTTTCCCATATGTTCTATTTTTCATTAATCATTGATCCATTTAATATTGTGCAATTGAGATTTTGTTTTTTTAATCAAACTTCAGTGAGAAATGAAGATAAATGTATTTGGAGCCGATGAATATTCGGAGGAGTGCAATAACTAGCACCAGTCACTGCAAGATAGTTACGACCAATTGGTGCCAGACGATATTAGTAATGGAACCACAGTTCGAAATATACAATACCTGGAGATGGGTGATAAAAATGACTTCCACGATGGACGAGTTCAAACTCACTCTCATCTACTCAATGTTTAAAATCTCTGAAATCCAGTTTCTGCCTTAAATGTCACTGATAGAGTTTTCAGAAACGCAAGAATATAGCAGAACGTACTTGCATGGTGATTTTCAACTCAAAAGGACAGAATTCTGATTCTACTTCCGTCACATCCCTACGATAGTTGCACTGATTTGTTACACATGTCGGTAGCATTAAATATTACCAATATTTCATAGTTGACATTTCAAAACATTAGTAGAATTTGCAGTTGCAAATGCTATCACATCTGTCTAAATATGACTTCCAAGATGCAAAAAGTTGCAGTTCCAGATAGAGAGGGAATAAGTTTAGGTTGAATATATTACTCGACTGATTCTATAAATAAATGAATCAGAAAGAACATTAAACACACTGTACATTTCTGACATGTCTATATTCACATACAGCATATGAAATACACTTATAGCTTGATCATTTCAATATATTGATGAAAATCCTAAACCTCAAACATATGAAAATATTTTCTATGTAAAATATTGTGTATAATTTATGATTGTATAGCGGGTGTAGTATGGAAGGAGTGAATTCTATCTCTTGAGACTTCAAAGAACAGATACAACTGGGTTTACTGAAGCGACACCTTTTATTTACTGTATGTCAATAAATGTGTCTGCATACCATAATAAGTAGATTGATGGACAATATTGTAAGCGACTTGTGAGACATTCGCATAGCTAAGGATGATAATAATTATTCACGCACATCATCAACAGGCGCACAGACAAATGCACATTAGGAGATAATCAGTAGGCACTCACGCACATATGTACACATAAATTAGCGTGTCTGTATGTGCGTATTATATATATATATATATATATA
>NC_068985.1:57812873-57813501 GCF_001194135.2 Octopus bimaculoides | reverse complement strand
TATATATATGAACGTATGTATGTATCTAAAGATAGAAAAAGTAAAGATACGTAGGTCGATACGTAGACAGACAGCAGAGAGAGACCGATAGACAGACAGACACACACACAGATAGATAGATAGATAGATAGATAGATAGATAGATAGATAGATAGATAGATAGATAGATAGTTGTACCATTGCGTATACGACATCATTAACCATGTGACTTGAAGTAAACGCGTATATGGATTCAACTAATGCTTTACAATGCGTTGGTTAATATCTCCAGAGGTCGAGACATTTTGAAGAATCTAAGCGAAAATTGAAACTTGAATCTACTTTAATTCCAGCTGACGTGATACCAATTACATTAAAACGTCCATCGAATTAAACGTTTTCAAATTACTTGCAATAATCTGTTTACTTTGAGAACACAAATGTGGAAGTATTTAGAAATATGCTTTTATTAAGTATGTATCACGACTGAGAATCCTATTATAAATAACATCTAATGGTACACTGGATTTAAATACCCCTGGATGAAAAAATATTGATGGCTGTTTTTGGGAATCGAAACATTTATGCCTGGTAAACAAGACATACACGTAAACTATTATGATAAAACAGATTCTCAACTTTCTTCCAT
>NC_068985.1:57810676-57811630 GCF_001194135.2 Octopus bimaculoides | reverse complement strand
TATATATATATATATATATATATATATAACTTACTGTTAATAAGAACCAGGGTGTGTTGCCTTCCGTTACTTAATAAGTGTAAAACATACGTACAAATATATACAAGAACTGTTGTCATGAGCTTGAGTTATCTACGGTTAAATTCTACCTATAAATACAGTTTTCTATTAATGAAACAGCAGGTTGAAAATTGTAGCTGACAACATTAAGAATAACTTCATATGAAGAATTTTACGAATATGTGCCTATAAATAGCTTGGAATACCTGAATTTCAGATCGACATTTGGTAGACATTTTTAACACTGTTTTACACTTTGCTTCATATGCCATTTCCCACGATGCTGTAACACCTCAGCCAAATATCAAACGCAGTTTCGGCTAGCCTTCGCAGTGAAGTAGTGGAAATATCAATATCTCATTGCCACTTTTCCCTTTAAGCACACACTGTAAATGTATATCTATTTGTATTTCATAAATGATCTGTTTACCTTCCTGTTTATACAGGCGATAACAGGATCGGTTATGAAACCGAGGACATGTATCAATGCATCACTTCATAGTCTCAATACATTTCACACACAAGGATTAAATGGGGAGTTTTATTGAGTCACGAAGAATTAATGTATTCATAGTTGGCATATTACATCACTGAACTCAGTAGAGATTGTCTATAGATGTGAGTATGATTTGTTTTGTAAATGTGTGTGCTTGTGCGTCTGCGTACTTATAAGTATGCAGGTATTTATACGCTTCGCATTTGTTTAAACGGATAGATACACACAAGAATTCAATGCGGTGTTCCGTATATGAATTATAGGAGGATCTGCAGTGGTGTAGAAAATATCTCTACATATCTATGGTTATATCTATCTATCTATCTATCTATCTATCTATATCTATCTATCTATCTATCTATCTATCTATCTATCTATCTATCTATCTATCTATCTAT
>NC_068985.1:57805943-57808820 GCF_001194135.2 Octopus bimaculoides | reverse complement strand
ACACACACACACACACACACACACACACACATATATATATATATATATATATATACTGAGAGAGAGAGGGGGGAGCGAATGGAATTAAATTCACTAAGATTATTTCTTCATATTCTTACATCTTTTGTTCATAGCTAAGATATTGTGCAATCATTATCTTACATCAAAGGTGTAAAATGCGTCTCCTTAGGTGATTGTTTAAATAACTCTTTCGTTAGTTTATGTGTCCATTTCCCTTAGTGTCGTAATGCATACACAAAGAGATGTTTCATTCTCAGTAGTTTACACGCACAACTAAACCCATATATATAGTGATAGACAAAATACAGTTACAATCAGAATAAAAAATGCATAGATAAAAGAATAGACAAAAGAAAAAAATGGTCTGGTTTACTATAAACCTCCCTATCTGTTTTCTCTAAATGCTTTACGTTTTTGCCATTTTATTCTTTAGTCTGTTTAGAACGTTTTCCCTTATACTGTGACAATTAATTTAGAATTGTAATTTATAGTTATTTGACCCTTTTCTTTACTTTGTTTCTTTTATTTATGTATTTTTATTGTGATTGTCATTATATTTTGCCTGCCAGTATATCTGAGGATTTAGTCTTGTCTGTAAACTGCTGGGAAAGACACATCACTTTGGGTGTGTATTATCACACTCAGTGAAATGGCGTGAGAATCTAACGAATAACTATTTAAACGACCACATGAGGAGCTGCATTTTACATCGCGTATATATGAGGCTATAGTTAATGCATATTGAACTAAAAGTGTAAGAATGTGACAAAACAATGGCGGCGATTTAAATTTAATAATGCCGCTAATTCTATTTTCTTTCGTTTACCTAATTAAACGCTACGAAAATTACGGAATTATTTATATATTTCCATTGTATGAAGACATCTGGAACATTTCCACAGTATGACATCAGGTAACCAATTATTATGGACGAAGTTTGCTTATCATTCTACAAATTTTTATCCGAATCTCAATTAACTATCTAAATGTGTATATGTGTGTGTGTTTCTATATATATGCATGTATATATGTTTATATATTTCTACATATTTATATGTATATAGACATATATATATATATGTGTGTGTGTGTGTGTGTGTGTGTGTGTGTGTGTGTGTGTATGATTGACCGTTGACTGGACACTATTCAATTTTTTTTCTCCGTGTTTTTCTCCTTGTCTCCGTATTCTTTCTGTTGAAGAGCGTAGCTCGAAACGTCAAAGACTTTCCGTATTCCCGAGCGTCATACTAATACATCCATCTGTTATTTACACCATCTGTCCTCGTCTGTTGTTGTTTTTTCGTATACTCTCCCATATATATATATATATATACATACAGCTATAAATATGCACACTAATATATACGCACACGTATATCTTACGTGTATATTTCACATTTATAAATAACTGCACACAATTGAATGAAGTATTTATAATCTAGCAATCTTCAACTTTTATCATGTTATCGTTCGATCCTTGAAATGTATTGATTTGTGTTTACAGGCTGATGCGAAAAAGTTACTCTCCGGTTCCATATACATGTCTACCAAGAAGCAGTTGCAGAGTTCAAGGTTAGCTTTGCTGACAGCAACCTCGTATTATTTTTATAGTGCAAAGGTAAATGATCAATGAAAGCTTCACGGCAAAGTGTGAATAAATTTATTATGTACCGAATATATTTTTTAAGTACATATCTAATATGTATACTGCATGTTTAATAATGAACTATTTTTTTCTTCTCCCAAATGTTTTATCCATTGCTAGTGTTCTTCTGACCATGTCAGTGTCACCAATTACTAATTTCATGCTATTTCTAATCACGTATTGAAATTCATACGGCCAACAAGACTAGATATTGCCGCTTTGATATTCCTGCATTAAATTGAGACATTGTATTCGTTCTGAATCGCCAAATTTTAAGTGAGAATCTACTCGCTGGGAGAATTGGAAAGATGCTCCCAGACTCCTCACAATTACTGATATTGTGTCTGAATTAGTTGTAGCTATTCAGGCCAGATAAAATGCACCGTAACATTTCTCCTGACTTTAAGTTCTGAATTCAAATTCCTCCAATGTCGACGTTGGCTTTCATCATTTTCAGTCGATAAAATAAGTACCAGTCAAGTATTCGGGTCGGTGTAAACAACTTGTCAATCCTTTCAAAAACTATTGGACATGGGCCAAAATTTGAAAACATTATCATTATTATTGTTGCTGTTATTATTATTATCATCATCATCATCATCATCATCATCATCGTCATCATCAACATTATTATTGTTGTTGATATTTTTGTTTTTGTTATTATTATCATCATCAGAACTCGTGTGATAGGGAAACACCAGGTACATGCATCACAACTACATGTGCATGACATGGTGACATTGTATCAAGATAAGCAGCACATGACCTTGCAGGTGGGGTCCACTTAGAATTTTCTCCATGTGGAGTAGCCCATCCCACTCAAACACTCCCTGAATAAGGTTCGTTTAGAATGACGAACGACACGCTTATGTTTCCCGTGGTAACCTATTCAAACTCCCAAAATTTCATTTCAATACGTGGCTATGATGCATCCTCACTACTCCTGCTCATGATCGGAGATGCACATTGTCAGCCAACATGGGAAATGTTCAGTTTGTTACGCTCAGACAACTGACAAGCAAATTTGTGATATCCAGCAGATTATTTATTGGAGCCTATCTTTTATTTCAAGACAAAACACGTGCGTGATGTCATTTCTAATCAGTACTGCATCAAGGCATTTAACATTACTACTAATGTTTTTATTATTATTATTATTATTATTATTATTATTATTATTATTATTATTATTATTATTATTATTATTATTA
>NC_068985.1:57803778-57805472 GCF_001194135.2 Octopus bimaculoides | reverse complement strand
TCATCATCATCATCATCATCATCATCACCACCATCATCATCATCATCATCATCATCATCATCATCATCATCATCATCATCATCATCATCATCATCATCATCATCATCATCAGCAGCAGCAGCAGCAGCAGTAGTAGTAGTAGTAGTAGTAGTAGTAGTAGTAGTAGTATATCATTAGCAATAGCAGAATCAGCATGATTATTATCCTAATCTTGATTATCATCATATTCGTCAAATCGATTAACGTTTTGAAAGAATAGGTTAAGCTCTTGAAAGACCCTTTTTGAAACTGTCGCCAAATTGTAGTACACTTTGCCTCCAATCGAATTGAGAAGAATGTCACAACCTCCCATTTTCTCATACTTTTCGTGAAACATTACTTTTTTCTCTACATTTACATATATCTAGCAATAAGTAATTGAAACTGTCTCAACTGTGAAGTTATATAGCCTTTGTTGTTATTCACTTAAGAAATTTTTCCTCGGAACATATTTTACTAATGTCCTTAGCAAACACTTAGATTAACTGTAAAACTTCCTATTGAATTTCTGTCAACAATCCCTGTTCTCAGATCATTTGAAAACGTAAATATTCTATCATTTTCATTAGTGATTCTATAGCTACCAAATGAATGCTATTCAAATGTTGTCAAATTGCAAAATAGTAGGAATAAATGTGTCTACATGAATATATCTAAAAAGAAAATGAATTAATAAATAGACAAAAATGAGAATTTCACTTAATTTCTGAGGTTGACACAATAACTTACTTTTATTACACTATCTTTGAAACTACGAAACTAATCTGAGCAGAAAAATAATTAAATCCATAACCTAGTCTGAGCATTGTGAAGACATGTCGTTTGCCTTTCAATATCACATCTATAACTTAATTTAATACATTTAAAACACATCTCGAAAGCATTAGTTTATACCGCTTACGTATATTAATAGAAAATATAATTATGTCACTGACAAAGATCAATATACATTTTTTTAAAGACGTTCGATGGCTTCTTTCGTTGGTTGTTATTTTTTTTGTGTAGATTCATCTTCTTTTGCGTCTTTTATTGTTTCTTTCGATTTTTCCTATTTTGTTTATTTTGTAAATTTATGTATTTTTATTCCTAAAATATATTTGAAGAAATCAAATATTGTTATCGATCTGAACTTAACTCGCTTCAATGAAAAGTGAATAGTAAAAAGAAAAAAGGGAAAAGTAAAGAAAATATTGCAAACACAAACGTATTAGATTTCTTCTTTGTAGAAAACTGAATGTATTTTTGAAGTTTACGTAAAGATTTCCGTCTCAAATTTATTATTCCTTTCTATAAAAGTTAATGTTTCTTAGTAGACATTAATGTAGCACAGCAGGACCATAAGTACGGAGAACATTATGTGTGTGTGTGTGTGTGTGTGTGTGTGTGTGTGTGCATGTGTGTGTGTGTTTGTATGCATGTGTGTAAGTATATACATGTATGCGTGTATGTATGTAAGTATATGTATGGACGTGTATACACACACATACACACACACTAATATATATGTATGGATAGATATATATTTATAATGTATCTATGTTTATAATGTATCTATTCATTAAGGCTTACTCTATAGTTAGCGCTTTAATATATTGAATCTTGGCGAATCAACAAGTACACACACACATGAATATATATATATATATATATATATA
>NC_068985.1:57801898-57803617 GCF_001194135.2 Octopus bimaculoides | reverse complement strand
ATACACACATATATGTACATACTTACATCTACATGTGTATATACATGCATATCAGAGTACAGGACGTTAGAACAATAAACTACAGACAACGGAACGAACACATAGGAAAACGGAAAGCACCTTGGAATATCCCTTCATCAGCTGTCTCTATTCTATCTAGACGTTTCGAAGACCAGATATATATTCATGTGTGTGTGTACTTGTTGATTCGCCAAGATTCAATATATTAAAGCGCTAACTATAGAGTAAGCCTTAATGAATTTTATTAACTGAGTGGCTCAAAATCCCCATACTGAGGACCGCTTATCTGAATATATTTTCTGTTTCCATAGTTATAGGAACGATATATCATAAAATCGTCGGATTCGACTTCAGATTTTTAAAATCATTTCTTGGCTCTTCGTAGTAATACAAAGCATGTGAGTAGCTTCAGATGTTTTTTTATTGTTATTATTAATAATCGTTGCATTTAGAATCAGACTATACAGATTTATATAACAGACTTGGAGAAACAATTGTCATATATTTGGCAATTTTCAGGAGTTTTAGAGTCGCATTTCTTTTGTTGAATAGATGTTTGTCGATATATTTCATACAATCATACCACTTATAATCTCTAGTGTAACGATTTGCTTACACTCTGAAGAACTATATCATTTTCTATTGAATATCTTAATATATCTAAATCGCGGTTAAAATTAGAAATGTATTCAACAAGGAATTATTGAATACATTAGCTATAAGCGTTCCTACTACTTACTAGAGTAGTTTACTCGATTTGCTCTACAATATTCCCATTTATCTTTATTCCTACGCTTTTGGTTCTAGTTCTTTTACTTCGTACCCTACATTTTCCGTAAGTCCACTATTTTTGAACGGTACTCTGTATTTTATTCGCTTGTTAGAGACAGCACTCGTGAGATTAACGCTGCAGGAATTGCCGAAGACTAGTCAATAACTCAGAAATTGTCTTAATACACACACATGCATATGCACTCTCTGTCTCTCTCTTTTATCTCTCTCCTGCCCTCTCTCTCTCTTTAAAACATACAGACATATATGATACATATCCGTGGGGAGGGATCATTATGATAATATGAAACACACGCACTCATTCTATTTCACTTCAGTCAACTAATCAAATATTTGAGAGATTAAATAATCGATTATTTGATTAATCATTCGGTCCAGCAGTTAATCAGCGAAGCTTGTCCGTTCTCTTTCACAGCCATTGATTGAATGACCGAACGAATAATAAATCAATCGATTAGATGTTACGACTGATATTTAATTTTTGGCTAAAAATGATTTTAAAAAATGAAATAGAACGAGTGCATGCATTTCTTATTCTCATAATGACTCACCCAGGACCCAATAATAGCTGTTTCAACGGACAATTTCACATCAAGAGTCTTGCTAAGTAAATACATAAATGATAATTCTATTATCTATTTACCTATCTAGCTGTGTATCTATCTATTTGTGCGCGAGTGAGCGCACGCGTGCGCATGCATGTCCACTGATGTTTCCCTTGTCTTATTCTATTTTTCTCTGAGTTAACATCTGATATTTAGATTGTAAAGCGATGCAAATATTTCCATTAACACAGCTCTATTACAAAATTTGAAGCACAGCCATCTTCCTGTTGTTCTGACCCTTTTTTTTTTTTTTTCGTTTCCCTTGACATATTTCTACTGCTCTCTCTTCCCTTCTCTCTTC
>NC_068985.1:57801301-57801888 GCF_001194135.2 Octopus bimaculoides | reverse complement strand
TTCTGCTGCTCTCTCTTCCCTTCTCTCTTCATTTTCTCAGTTGCTCTATCCTCCTGTGGCACCTGTTTCTTCTATCCTGCATGAATTCTATTCTCTTCTACACTGTAACTCTCCACTCGTTTTCTTACTGTTTTCTATGACTCACAGTTCGTATATTTGTTCTTCTTAATTATTTGTTTTCTTTGAAGAGTTAATGTCCGAATAAAGGTGTTAGTTTTGCAATCGCTATTACGAATAGGCTTACAGTGTATTTGATTCTGATGCTTCTCTTCAAACGAAGAAACTTAAATTTGGACTCAACATTCCCAATACACATTCTAATTTGTATCTTCCAAACCCCAAATAAATTATTATAGTGTTTATCTGTTGTGTCGAATGTTCATCTAGCCAATGAAAAGATTGTTCTTAGTTTCATTATTTTTGTAATTCTGTGACAGTTACAAGATAGGTTGATCTGTACAGTTACTCGATTACTAGGACTCTTAATCTTGTTATGGAGAGTACCAGATCTGCCTAACGCTCATACATATGTGTATGTGTTTGTATGTATATGTAAATATATATATATATATATATATATATATATA
>NC_068985.1:57796952-57799770 GCF_001194135.2 Octopus bimaculoides | reverse complement strand
CTGTCCTCGTCTGTTGTTATTTTTTGTATATTCTCCCCTATGTATATATATATAAACGAGGAACAATGCACATGATATTTTCGGTGAGGCAAGTTCAAGACAAATGCTGAGAAGAACAAATGAAAACTATACCAGGTCATCATAGATTTAACTACGGCATTTGACACGGGAAACAGAGAGGCACTGTAGATTACTTTATGTAAACGTGGTTGTCCAACACATTTTGCGAGCATTTTTAAGGAACTACACAGAAACACCAAAGCTAAGTTAGTCTTTAATGGTGAGTTATCTTATGAATTTTCGGTTGACAACGGTGTCAAACAAGGACATATTCCTACCCCTACAATTTTCACTATTTATTTTGCTGCATTACTTTCGTATGCTCTCAAGGATTGCACCAGGCTAATTGGAATCAGACTTTGGACATCTAGTCGTATTTTTACTTTGACCCGGTTTAACTGTAAAGCAAAAACTTTCAAAATACTTGTTAAAGAATTACTTTATGCTGATGATGCTGATTTGTTGGTACATTCCGAAGAGGATATGCAACATTTAATGGACAGATTTTCCACTGCATGTGTACATTTTGGACTCATAGCTAGTTTTGGGAAAAACCAAAGTAATGTTTACTCCTGTGCCAGGACAAACATATCCTGAACCAAACATTTTCGTGAGTGGAACAAGGTTAGGAGTCGTTGAGATCTTTGTTTACCTAGGAAGCATACTGTCAAGAGATGGTAATCTTGATGCAGAGACATACTATCAAATAGAGAAGGTATTTGGAAAGCTCGAAAAGCGAGTATGGGCAGATAGAGGTATTTCCCTGCAAACAAAAATCAGTGTCTATAAAGCGTGTGCAGTGTCTGCACTTCGTTATTCAAGTGAGACATGGACCACTTACAAGCGTCATATGAAAATACTGGAGAGATTTCGTCAAAAGTTCCTCAGACATATCCTAGGAGTCAAGTGGGAATGTTTCATACCAGATACACATGTTTTGCGCATGACACATTGCAACTAAAATTGAACATGTTATCTTGGCTCAAATGAGATGGACTGGACATGTTCTTGGAATGAATGTCAAGCGTTTGTCAAATCGTCTTTTTATAGTGACCACAACTCTGGTAAGCGACCGCAACATAAGCCCAGGTAAAAGTATAAAGACTGTGTGAAAGAAAATCTGAAGAAACTAAATAGGAAACGTGATTGGGAAAACGATGCCCTAGATCGGAACAAGTGGAGATGTGTTGTTACGACCGGTTGCAATGCCTGGGAGGAAAAGATGATTCAGCACTCTGAACATAAAAGGCCCGTTACAAAGGAAGAATTGGAACTGTAATCAACGGTGAATATTGGATATATATTATATGTGACCGTATTAAAAGCAGGATGCGTGAACCATATAAAGTCACATGAAAATCGTAATGCCCAGAGAGATAATGTTCTTGAACACCAATCATCTCTTACGACTTCTGTCATATGTCATAACACATGTAAGACAATATCTGGACTTAAAAGACATATGCTAGTTCACAAAAACATTCCCTCAGAATCATATTCCAAAAGCAAAGCTATAGAAGAAGCTTGAATAATTTCTGTCACTTTGTGTTTTAAACCATATCAGTAAGCAGCTGGACTTAAAAACCATCTAAGGTTCATCAACAGAGTGGTTGTACTATGTGATGGGGTGTGGTGTGTGTGTAGATTTCACGGCTATCATCTCCCAAGATGATGCAATCATCATGTGTGTGTGTTTGTGTGTGTGTGTGTGTGTGTGTGTGTGTGTGTGTGTGTGTGTTTGTGTGTAGTATGTATGTGTACATATGTATATGCATGTGTTTTTATATCTCGCGAGTCATTATTATTAGCCTAAGATTCCATTTCAGGCCCCATGATGAGTAAAGCAGTAAATCTTGTCATCTTGAGATGTATGAAAGACGAACCTGTACATACGTACGTATGAATGCGTGTACTCAGACAGACACACACTTACATACATGCATACATACATACATGCATACATCCATATATATATATATGTATGTATGTATTATTTTCCCTGTATGTATGTGTATTTGCATATGTTCTATGTACATATGTATGACCCTCCCTATGTGTCTGTTATACAATTTCTTTAATTTTCCTTTTCTCTCCTTCAAAATTTCAACACCGACACTCTATAATGTCGCTTCAATTAAATTGTCAAATTAAAGCAAGTTTCTTTGGAACTCACTATGTCACATCCAGCAACATATATTTAGATTGAATGCGGTTTGAGAAAGCAATTAATATAATGCATCAAATTAAACATGTGTATATATTAAGTGAAAAAATTGATGTTTAGAGAGGTCTTTTATTAACTCATTTTAAATTAGCTTAACAACAAGGAATACAGAGATTAATTTGAATCAATTTTCTTTTCACATAATGTTGAGAAATCGGTTTCTTGAAACGAGGTCAAATGGATAATTCAGAGATTTATGACAGCGTTTTTCAATGGCATTTAATTATATGAAACAGAGAAAAGATGACGATAAATATACCAACAGAAATTTAGTCTCACAAATGTGTATATCATAGACACGTCTACATGCACACATATATTCATATATATGTCCAGCGTATACATATATATATGTATATATATATTAATATATTATATATTATATATAATATATATACATATATATATATATATATGTGTGTGTGTGTGTATGTGCGTCTGTATATGTGTGTGTGTGCGTGTGTGTGTATATTATATATATATATATATAATCATAAATATATAGGGATTGACAGTAACCTGCTTCTCCAACAT
>NC_068985.1:57796311-57796670 GCF_001194135.2 Octopus bimaculoides | reverse complement strand
TCGCCACGCGCTGAATATAGACGCCAAATAACGCTAAAACGACCTTAAAAACTCACCAAAACACAGGTTGTAGTCGAGGAAAAGAAAGATAATAAATTAAACTTTTGGTTAATCGCGTATAAGATCTCATCTGAAGCTAAAGGTAAAACATACCTACTGCTATGATTAGCATCTATATTCCGTGGCAGGCATAAGTGTACAAGTATCTATAACCTGTGATTTTGGAGTTTTTAAGGTGGTCTTAGCGTCATTTGGCATGTATATTCAGCGCGTGGAGAGGCATATAACAATCCATTGTTATAATTACGTGTATAATTATCAATATGTACGTATATATATATATATATATATATATATAT
>NC_068985.1:57793952-57795775 GCF_001194135.2 Octopus bimaculoides | reverse complement strand
TGTGTGTACATATATTTATATATGTATATATTTGTATATATGTGTGAGAGCACGTGTGTATGTTTATTGTTTACACAAAGGTAAGATGTCTCTACCTGTATGGTCTTATCTGAGCGAGCAAATTCTCCTCAGGAACTTTGTTAAACATTACAGCTCATTCTGAACGACATTAGAAGGGTCATTCACAGGTAGTTTGATTTAATTTTACCGCCTCAGCAAAGGACACCTCGGTCATTCAAATCTAGTGAGTAATTTCTGCTCTTTTAGAATATTCAGCAAACAAGACTTTTTGGTGGAGGTGTGTGGAGGATTAGACCATTCTATCTTGGTTTAGTACATTTCCATGTATGCTGAAGGAATGAAAATCAAATCTCACTATATAGTGAAACGGAGAGAAACAGAGAGAAAGAGAGAAGGAGAGACAGTGAAAGAAAGGGAGAGAGAGAAAGAAATACCCGTATGTAGCACAACACTACCTAACATATGTAGCACAACACTACCTAACATAGTCACCTAAAGATTGTTATTCAAAGCTGTCAGTTATTGGTACATGCAATAAACGGTACTCTGCCGTGCTGCTGCTGCTGCTGCTGCTGCTGTTCTTTGTAGTATGAAATTACACCTCAAAGCGGAAACTAAAATATATCTTGATTATATAAGAATCTAAAATCACACTGCTTAATTTCACAACACCAAGTAATCTATGTGTAACTTCAAAGAAGAATACATCATTCCAAATGCTCGTAATCGGCTGTCACTCCACTTTAAATCCATGTTCTTCTAGCAGAAATTGATCCACAAAATTCAGGATCAGGTTAGTTTCCTGTCGAATATAATTTACATACCGAAAATATTCTATATTTAAGAATTTTAATATCAAGCTTTCCGTTACACAATTACAAACAGCATATAAATGCCTCTATGTGAACTCAAGATGTTGGTTTCTCCTTCAGTTAGTTCGTGAGTATCGAACAGTTGAAGCTCGAAGATAAGTGAATAGGAAACTAAACATACCAGTAATAAAAGTCCTTCCCGTGCAAATAGTTAATTAACTGGTTGACGAACAAACAATTCAGGATTCACTTGCTTTCTTCTCTTTGATCATAATCTGTGTTGATTAATGATACGAATAATTTTGAACAATACAGCTGATTGAAACTTCAAAGATAATCCAACTTTCAACTGAGCTAAGGAACTTTCAGCAGAGGAACTTTTACAGACACAACTAATGTGATTTTATCGAGATAATTATAATAACACTTCCATACACACATATATTTAAATACATACCGTCACTCACATATGCACCACCGCACGCATGCACACTATAATACAAGCACTATGACTCATATGACAAAATGCTGAAGAAATAATTAGAAGAGTTTGCTATTTATTTACTCAGCCATATTTAATATAATTAAGAAACAGCCTTCTATCTCTATATATCTCATATATTTCAACTTAAGTACTTCATCTTCATTATGATTTTTATATCACAAGAATCAACATAATTTCTAGAATACTTCGGAGACAACAATTACATAATGTAATTATTCATGATTTTTTTAAATTAACATCTAATATGTTATTCAATACAATATATAGAAGTTTTTTACATAATCATTTGTTTCAAGAACAGACACTCTTTCCAGATGACTTTTCTTTTTCTAGATATAAGAAAGATATATAATGAAATTCGATATGTTTAAAATATTCCATAGTTTTTATATCCAAGAAAAGGAAACTATAAAAAGTATATAAATATAAATATATACATATACCATTTATATCTATACATATATAAATATATGTATGTGTATATA
>NC_068985.1:57787341-57793763 GCF_001194135.2 Octopus bimaculoides | reverse complement strand
ATTTATTTATTTATTTATTTATTTATTTATTTAAAATACAGAGATGCCTGTAATAGGACATCTAACCCGCTAGAAATAGCAGCAAGTCTACATACCACTGGTGGTAAATTAAATTTCTAAAATGTTTTTGCTACCCTGTATTTTATTAATATATATATATATATATATACATATATATATATTTCAGTGTTACGATCGATGTCTAAATAAAGGAGACATGAACGATATCTAAGTATTGCTCTGCAGACTGGGAGATGCATTGTTTCATACACGCGCTATGACTTCTTACTTAGCTTCTTTTATTTTTTCTTTCGTTTTCAGCATAATATTATAATTAGCTAGGTAAGATATCGGGACAAAAGATCTTTGTCGGATAATATGCATATAATACACAGTTCACTTAATTCATCTTGAGAACTGGGTAGCTGGCTTTAGAAATCCATATGCTTAAAAGGATCTATCAGTTATGAAATAACACTCGTGAATTAATAGCAATAAAAATGTATATAAAATCACTGATGTGTGGGAATTCATAACTGGACCATTTGGAAGCTAAGGCGGGAGACTTGGAAGAATTATGCATTATTGGACAGAAAAATTAAATTGATTTTTGTCATGTATTAACATAAAAATAAATTATATTGAAAGGATTCAAGTCGTGACGAGGAATTGATTCTTATGATTTTTCCCCAATTTCCTCCATTGCTTTTTTTTTATCAGTATAAAAATACGGCATGGATTTTCGCGATCGATGAAAATGAACAGTTTTTATTAAAGTGAAAGAAAATTCAATCAGATGTATCACTCGGGGATAATTTACATATTTTATAGCAGAAAAATTAAACGAAAATGAAAATCGTAACAACAAAAGGATTAAGAAAGTGAATTTTAATGAATATTTAGCCCTGGAGAATTTCAAGAGATAGGTGATATGATGAAGCATCAAAAGAAGTTTTTATCGATATGTAAATATATAATATTATGCAATATTGTTTTTTAAAACCTTTTTCTAATCATCTATATTACCCATAATACATTTATATAGCTTCGGCGTTCTTTTGATTAAAAAAAAAATGTAATTTTACAAATTTTACATTGATTATGCATATAATTCTGTAATGAAAATCTATATTTTATATTTCTTTTCGCAATTATCTGAAAGCACTTTTCAACTTTTAATATTTCCTTTTATTTTGATCAATTTATACGGCATCGATCACTAAATCAAACTTTAGTTTTGCTTGCAGATAAAAGTTAGGTACTTTTTTTTTCACACCCTAAGGATATCGCACAAATTCCTTAAATGTTTCTCCATGTACCTTCATTATCCACTCAGTGTTATTACCTGAAAATGGAAACAAGTACAAAATTACGCAAAATTGAAACTACTATAAGGAAATTCATGCATTGTAAATTAGACTAAACACATCATACTTGCTTTCTAGTAGCTGAAAATTTCGCGAGGCTTGTATAGAAGGTGTGACGTTCATGCAATTGTGAATGCAGTTGCAACATTAGCGACAAAATAGCTTCAATAGAAAATCGAAGACAGTTGGCGCCCACGTTTCATCGTGTTCATGTTTCTGACAATGCGAATCTCTACACATTATTCAGATATTGATTTTTTAGTTATGGTTCAAGACCCTATAATTTAAGGGAGAACAAGTAGACTATTGTGTCGTTCATATCATGCCGTACAGGCATTTTTCAAGTAGATTCATAGCTGAAACGAAGCTTCTTTCTTTAGAAGTTGGCTGTGGGTTTAATATTCAAATTATCATCAGTATAGACACATACAAGAACAGACACACAAATACAATGAAATGTATGTGTGTGTGTAGGGTATATATATATATATATAAACTACAACTGAAAGGCACCGATTTCCAGAACTCAGAGTTGTTCGTTTCCGATCATAAGCTTAGTTTTCTTTTCAATATTCATTGTCTGAATATTTTTCGAAGTATGAAAGGAAAGTTTGAAGAAAACGCTTGCTCTGGTCTTCTTTCGTTTGCAATCATTCTGAACGACGCGCGAAAACAGCTGCTTCAACCTCATACCTTTGATTTCATGTCTGATTCTTGTTTTAATAATATAAACAGGAGACAGGAATCCATTGCTATTTAAGCAATGTTGCACAACACTACTTTTAATCAATGATTTTAGAAACAATGAGTATGTACGCGGGTGTTCATTTTGCTCGTGTTTATGCAGACGCATACATATATATACACATACACACACATACATATGGAATTACATATTCATGTGTACATGTATGTACACGTACATGCATACATACATATATATATATATATATAAACACATACATATCTATCTATCTATCTATATATCTATCTATCTATCTATCTATCTATCTATCTATATATATATATATATATATATATACACACAATTAAACCTTGGGAGAGGCATTATGCCGGTAATAAACACACGCACTGGTTCAGTCCTTTATTAATTTATATAGTTTTTTTGTTAAATTATTTCATTGCACTCTTGCAATCTCTTCAGTAACTTGTCTCTCCACTTCCATTTAATTGTATTTCTTTCAACACACGTATCCACATCAAGAACCTTGCACACGAAATTCACATACGAAATATATATATATATATATATATATGTATGTATATACATACATATATACATGCATACACGCTTATATTTATATACATACACCTTGATATACGGACGCTCACACAAACATATTAAAATATATATCAATATAACCTATAAATTCTGCATTTCAAAAGTCGATGTGTTTTTTTTTTTATTAACCAGAACGAAATCCAAGGAAGCTTGTATTTGCATGACGGATACTTATCCGCATGCGTACAAGTCGCGAACAGTTCACTTCTTTTGTGCAAACTGTCGGTGCCTTACGTCAAAATTCTCAGATTTTCACACAAATATCACACTGCATTGTTGATTTAACGCTCCTGATACTGTAAGTTTGCACATTAACTACAATAGACCAATTATTTTTCAATTCACAAGGATTTGTCTCACGCAATAATGATATAAACTTCGAGAAAGCCATAACACTTTTCCGATATCGTAAAGTTAGTATTCTCTTATCATGAATTCAAAACACAAAAAGATGTAGCAACACACCCAGAACATTTCCACGTGGAAGATGTATACACAACCTATACATAGACCAACTAACATATATACTCCATCAAAGAGATAATACACTACAGCTATCCAATCTTTAACTCCCAAATGCCAAACTTATAATGCTATCCAGTTGTATGTTTAAACAAACATGAAAAGGAAGAATTTAAGCAGCAACATTGTCTTTTCTAACTCCCTCACTACCAGAATCCCTTTGCATTGCTGTTGCTGGTTCGCTTACTCATTCCTTACATCTTCCTCAACATTTTCTTCATGTTTTGCAACTTGAATAGCTTCCATCCCCGTTATCACTTTCGTTGTTACTTTTTCTGTTTCCCCTCTTCCAAATATTGGCCTCCCATTATTCCATCGTTTGCATTGAAAGCTTCTCCTTCTCTCCACATCATCGTTTATACCATTTCATAAAACTCTTATTCCTATTCCTGATCTACTTTCTCCTTACATTTCTGGCCTTCTTTCGGCCATAGAAACATTTTAACCCGCAATAATAATAATAATAATAATAATAATAATAATAATAATAATAATAATAATAATATCAGTATCAATACCAGCAGATGACAACGTTTCTCTAAAAGAAATGGAAAAACTTTCAAAATACAAAGACCTGGAAATAGAGGTAACTCGAGTGTGGAATCTAAAAACAGAAACAATTCCTATCATAGTAGGTGCCTTAGGTATAATTAAAAAAATATTCAGACAAATACATAACAAAAACATCAGGACTTACAAATATATATATAACATACAGAAAATTGCACTACTGGGCACTGCACACATCCTACGCAAAACACTTTCAATACAGTAACCATAAGAGCACCACAGCAAACCACAGCACATACCCAAGGCGCACAGAGCTGCGCTCGGTAGTGAAGTGAAAGCACGTTATAAAAATAAAACTACTGAACAATAATAATAATAATAATAATAATAATAATAATAATAATAATAATAATAATAATAATAATAACAATAATGCCCTGTTGCAGTACCAGGCAGTGGCTCTCAAGGCTTCTGATCTTATCTGATTGGAACTGTTATCATGTACATTGATTTGTCTTGGTATAAAAGATGGGCTACAGCAAATATTCTGCTCGATAGCACAAATTGTTTGACCTTAACCAGTTGAACCTGACCCTTAATAGCTGAAAATATGTGCATCTCTGATCACGACCATAAGTAGTGGTGGAGCACCATAGCCATGTATTGAGAAGAATTCTTTCGGCTCTGGATAATGCACATTTGGAAAAGTAGGTGTCTTGTTCAACATTCTCAAACAACCCTCATTCAAGGACCTTTTGAGCGGGAGGGGGTACTCGACCACACGAAAATTCTAACTGCGCCCAACCTCCAAGGTCATGCATTGATTAATTATCTTGATACGAGGTCACAATGTCGCGCACATATGGAGGTGACGCACGTTCCTGGGGGGACCCTTATCAGATGGGTAGTCATAATGGGTATACTGAGCTTCGTATATTTTACCCCAGTGTCACTTTTAATGTCATGTACTGCTCTCTCACTCAATAATAATAATAATAATAATAATAATAATAATAATAATAATAATAATAATAATAATAATAATAATAATAATAAAACTTTCAAAATACAAAGACCTGGAAATAGAGGTAACTCGAATGTGGAATCTAAAAACAGAAACAATTCCTATGTTAGTAGGTGCCTTAGGTATAATTAAAAAAATTTTAGACAAATACATAACAAAAACACCAGGATTTACAAATATATAAATCATTCAGAAAATTGCACTATTGGGCAGTGCACACATCCTACGCAAAACACTTTCAATACAGTAACCATAAGAGCACCACAGCAAACCACAGCACATACCCAAGGCACACAGAGCTGCGCTCGGTAGTGAAGAGAAAGCACGTTATAAAAATAAAACTACTGAATAATAATAATAATAATCATAATAATGATTATTATTATTATGATTATTATTATTATTGCTATTATTATTATTATTATTATTATTATTATTATTATTATTATTATTATTATTATTATTATTATTATTATTATTATTATTATTATTATTATTATTATTATTATTATTATTATTATTATTATTATTATTATTATTATTATGTGGCCTGATCCAGGACAAGGAACGGGTCTCTTGGCGTCTAATCTTAACTGCTTGGAAGTGTTATCGTGCACGTTTTGATTTGGTATAAAAGATGAGCTACAGCAAATATTCTGCACATTACCACAAATGTGCTTGTCAGTTGCATGACCTTAACCAGTTGAGCATGACCCTTAGTGGCTGACAATATGTGCATCTTTGGTCACGAACAGGAGTAGTGGGGGAGCAACACAGCAATGTGTTGAGAGGTGTTGAATAATTCACCTCAGGAACCATGTATTTCTGTCATCATCCTTAAACGAACTTTCTTCACGGAGCGTTTGAGAGAGCATATGTGTAAGCATGCATACATACATACATAGATACATACATACATACATACATGCATACATACTTGCATGCATACATACACATCTGGATATTTGATACAATTATTCTCTTCGTATCTTGAAGGTGCAAGTGTGACCATACAGGCCAGTCTCCTATACTGTGATTGTGAACGTTAAATTATTAAATTAAATTAATTAGCCGCTTTGTCAGACCCGATTTGTAACATTTTCTCACACGCATCCTGGAAACGGATTGTGTTAGTTGGAAAAATATGTGTCATACTCAGCGACTTACACTGTAGTTCCGTGCGTAAGTCGCCGATTCCTCCAAACAAGTATAGGAGTCATCATCGACGGAGGACCTATTCCATTTTTATGAATTCCAATACATGCATATGGCCGAAAGTGCAGTTTACTTCGTTTGTTTTCTTATAGTTGAAATAGATCCGATTCGAGTCTGTTTATAGAACTAAGTAGGTTTCTAGGTTGGAGTGAGGATACTAAGTAGAGTGTGAAAGTGATGATAATATGCAGAAAGATTGATATTTGATTGGTTGCTGAAAAAAAAAATGTTGATCGATAATCTGAAGAACGAAGGTAATTTGTAATAGTAACATTGAATAGTTGTGGAAGCAATCAATGGTGTAGACCGCATTTCTTATCAAAAATACCGGCCAATTACATGTGTATATTTAGATATGTGAGGTATATGTATGCATGTATGTATGTATGTATGTATGTAGGTAGGTAGATATATGTCTACGTGTGAATATGTGTGCATATACATGTATACATATATATGTACATGTATATGTACATATATA
>NC_068985.1:57782957-57786468 GCF_001194135.2 Octopus bimaculoides | reverse complement strand
ATATATATATATATATATATATATATACACACATACATATATAGTTCACAAACATATTATACGATTCCATACTGTTACTGGCTGTCTCTCGCTCAGAGATTTGATGTAACTTATCTCCCCTTTTACGAGATCAGCGACAGTGTGTTGCTAGAAAGAAGTTTATGTATCTTGCTAATGGAATGAGTTCTTCATCACTAGATGATGATGATTAGCACACACTGAACATGGGTAACTACCCAAAAACCCAAGTCTGTGTGTATCGAGTAACGCTAGAGATTAGAGCAATGGCCTTCGTTGCAAATACTAATCGGACACAGACTGTGTATTTTTGGTCACCTGGAGGAGATGTCTTCATGAGGCTAAAAACAACCTTTACGTCGTCCTCTAAAGGACAACCACACTTAGTTGGCAAATATATTTTATATATCTATGCACACACACACACGCATGGGTACATATACAAAGATATACTTATGCGTATACATATTTACCTACATACATATATGCATATGTATGTGAGTGCCTTAGTATATGTGATATTATCATATGCATAAATTATATTTACATATATCCAGTTATAATTGTCGGTCCCCGTAGTTAACTGAATCAATAACCCAATTAAAATGTAAGTGGCTGAGTATCCCACAGTCACAGTTCTCATGACATAATTTACTAGAACAATGAGTGTAACACAGTCAGTGAGTCTAGACTGTATTTTTCTTTAATTACATCTGTCTCGAATAAAGACTCCATTTATGCACTTCCTTCGCAAATGTGGTTCTATTGGGATTATAGAAAATAGCATTTTGTCCGTCATGCTGTCGATTCTCTCAGCTCACTGACTTCTTTCTTCGAAATTTTGGAATATATTTTCATATTATTCAATGAGAAATAATGAATTAGTATGGTGCGTCTATGTTCCAGTGCATCAAACAATTATCTTTGAGATTACCCTACGAAATAAAAATGTTTTATTTAAAATATATGTGTATTACAAAGACCTCGTTGCCTAGAAACGTATCCATACCATATTATAAACAGAGTTTGAAGTTCAATATGGTCACTCAAGATTAGAACTCCTTGCCCTGATTTGCGCATACAGTTTCGGCGTATTTGTATTGCTGTAGTATCTTTTATCTGTTATCATTCACTTTTCTCGTTCACTAGACTGCGGCCATTCCAGGTCACCACCCTTGGACATTTTTTGTCAATTTAATGAACGCGAATGCCAATTTTTTTGTTAAGCCTGCTACTTATTTTATCGAGTCTCTTGTTGAATCGTTATGTTACAGGAACGTAAACACACCGAAACTGATTGCCATGTGGTTGTGGTAGGACAAACCCAGAAACAAAGACACATCCGCACACGCACACACATCTATATAAAATATGTATGCGTATGTTGTGTGTAAGTGGTGCGCAAAGTTAACAAATAGGTTGTTATGGTTTCATGCTCTGATGATGAAGATTTTAGATGGAAAGTTCGACTTTTATATACAAGAAACTTTTCTTGAAAATCATATCAGCATTGACAGACCGAATCCTTAGTAGAACTGTCAGCATACCTTAAATGACACAGAAAACAGCGCGAGTTCTTCATGAATTTGCTGTCCCAGAGTAGTACCATAAAACAATGACCTGACTGTTGACATACAAACATGCACATGGAATTTCGAGTCGCACATACGTGTTATTGACGTGTAGCTTAAGAGTCGTTCGAAAGAAGGCATGCGCATGCATAAGCACAGTAAGGTATACGTACACATACCTCTACATGTGTGGATAAACTCACACACAAACACATGTATATGTCTGTGTGTGTACATGTATGTGTGCGTGTCAGTGTCTGTTCTTTTATGCACATACAATGATTTAAAACCTAACACAAAACCATGCGTAAGTATGGAAACATTTTTCAAGCGCGAAGTGTGAATGCGAAAGCATGGAGTGTGACTTTAACAATGCATCACTTTCCGCGAAATACTTAACTGTTTGATGCCACTATCCCTATATTATACAGACACTCACACACGTCTCGAGAGAGGAGAGAGAGAGAGAGAGAGAGAGAGGGGTGGAGAGAGAGAGAAAGAGACAGAGAGAGAGAAAGAGACAGACAGACAGACAGACGGACATACAGACAGACGGACAGACAGACAGACGGACAAACAGATAGACGGACAGACAGACATACGGACAGACAGACGGACAGACAGAAAGACGGACAGACAGACAGACGGACAGACATACGGATAGACAGACAGACGGACAGACAGACAGACGAACAGACAGACAGACGGCCAGACGGACAGAGCCAGGGGCAAAGATAGATATAGATAAGTAGAGAGATAGATAGATAGATAAAGAGAGACAGACAGACAGGCAAATAGATGAGTGTGTGCGTGTGTGTCTGTTTTTATGTGTATGTGTGTGCGTGCGGATCACACTCCATCCTTTCGTATTGACACTTGGTGTTTGTGCAATTTTTCCATACTTACGCATGGTTTGGTGCAGTCTTGAATCATGGTATGTGTATAAACACACGCGCGCGCGTATATTCGTTCAGGTTTATGTGTGTGTGTGCCTTTATTTATAAACAAAATACACTTCTGTGTGTTTATGTATATAAAGACATAAGTCAATATACTTCTTGGAATATATGTGGGCGTAAGTATTTGTAGCTAGCATATCTATAGTACAAAAAGATTACAATAGGTTCCTAAGCTGCTGACAAGAAGATATTGCACTGTTTGACACTTTGTTCAGGATTTCTCTTTCTTGTAACGATCGTACAACGATATTTGCTTCAAATATGATTTTAAAAAATAAATAAATAAATGAGTTTCTAATGTGTTATTTCACTTACATCAAACATATTCTCATGTGGAATAGGAAACAATGTTTGTATTTGGAAAGTATCTTATTTTATCATTTAAAATCTTAGAATGACTTACGAAGGGTACCTAGCTTGTGATATTTCTTGTTTTTGTTTTCTTTATTTGTCTCTAATACTTACTAGTCATTGCGCAGTCGAAATTAAGCAGTTTAACATACAAACATAGAAGATCGTATAATATATATATATACACACACACACATAAATATATATATATATACAGACACATACACACTAACACACACACCCACACCAACAAACACACGCGTACATGTGTGATAGATGTTGGTGTTTCAGTATATATATATATATATATAAGCAATGTTAATTCTCTAAATGAAGTATTAACAGTAACTGCACGATAAAGTGTAGTATATTGCCACTTAAGTGTGGCTGACCCCTAGGGGTGGATGTTACTGTTGCTTTTAGCCCCAGGAGGACATCTCCTCCAGCTGGCTTATCGACACACGACTGTGTCCTGTTTGCCAAGGGAAGTTATCCCTCTCACCTCGTTCTGCAGCACGAACGTATCACCTTTTCAATATCAGTGAAGAATTTCACTGGAAAAGAAGATATAAGTTTGCCAGGTTTTTGTCTCTCTCACCAAGGTCATCAGCT
>NC_068985.1:57778975-57782580 GCF_001194135.2 Octopus bimaculoides | reverse complement strand
ATATATATATATATATACACATGCATACGTACATACGTGCATGTGTATGCGTCTATTGAGATGTATATATGGATTTACAAACTTGTTAGCAATTCAAATATGCTTTGATCATGTTGAAACCCGTAAGAAAACCATCATGGAGAAGTTTTCTTGCACTAGAGAAAAAGTGTAAACACACCAAATCAGTTCAAAATACCATCTAAGCAGACTGACGGATGTATGCGTCTCGGAGTGTTAATCTCCTCTCGTTATCATTTATCGTAAAGGGGAACGCTGCGCACTCACAAAAGATGGATATCTCTTATTTTATTCGCGTCATCGTGTTGTAACTTGATGATCTAATGTGTGGCTCACCGTAAATGAAATACGAAATAGAAGCGCTAAGTACTTATATTATCCTCTTACTCTATCACTATCACATTAATGACGAAGAATAAATTAGAACTTCTTTATCACTTCCACTACATATGTAAAGTTAGTAATATAATTTCATGTAGTATTTAATGGGATGTATGATATTGACGAAAAGCGATTGCTTCGAACTTGCTGCCAAATGTGAATGAATGTTAAAGACACGATGATTAAAGTAAAAATTTAATGAAAGTCAATTTAATAGAATAAATCCGTTAAGATAAAGTACTTTACTATGTCGTCTTTTACTTGTTTCAGTCATCAGTCAGCGGCTATGCTGAATCATTGCCACGTATTTACTTTTTAAAGCCTAAAACCTATTTTACCGGTTAACTTTGTTGAACCGCTACGGTTCTCGTACATAAACACAGCAATGACGGTGACTGGCATAAACACACACAAAGGAACACGCTATATATATATATATATATATATATATATATATAGCGGGCTTCTTTTAGTTTTGATCTACCGAAGCCACTCACGGCGTAACGAAAAAGATTATTTATTTATATAATATAGCCACCGTTCTGTCAAGACGACTCTTTCCATTCCAATAGAGAAAACGATGAAACATTTACTGGTTTCTGTATTTGTGTGTATGTGAGTTTATGAGTGTGCATATGACCAATTTCCACATAAAAGTTGGGAGAGAGAAAACGATATCAAGATATTCATATCACTATGAAGAAATGTTGTACAACACATATGCAGGATTAAGTTTCCTACTTTGCATGATATTCAAGATTATATTTAGATATACCATCCATTTTTATACACGATGGTTTTAACACAAGAGAGAAACGAGGTGAAGTAAAACTAATCTGAATTGATCGGTTATGTTATGGCATTAAACTGATATTCATACCTGTTCAAACCTAGCACAAAATGCCCAACAGGTTCTAAATGATAATAAAGTCTACGCTTTTACTTAAATTTTGTGAGAGTCTATTCATACATACATACATACATAACATATGTGTGTGTGTGCGCGCGCACAAGTGAGTGTGTATGTCTGTGTGTAAGTATATATGTATGTGTTGCTTAAAATCAGAAAATATATTCATGATTTATTTTACAAGATTGATCAATATATTTGTATGAATACTTGTAAGTGTAAGTAATGGAAACGATAGAGCATTTAAATATTCTATTGCTTTTATACACCCTATGGTTATCTCCAATTGAAACTGAAGCGAAGTAAAATGAATCGGAACTGAGGTGTTATGTCGTCACACCAACATAGCTTATATATATATTGTGTGCGTGTTTGTTTGAGTGTGCGTGTGTGTGTTCGTGTCTCTAAGTGTGTGTGTGTCTATAACTAAATATGTGTCTGTGTCTGTAAGTTTGTGTGGGTCTGTGTGTCTCTGTGTGTGCATGTGTTTGTGTAAGTGTATGCGTATGCATGTGTGTATGTCTTCCCGGCTGGTGTTTAAACAAAACATTGGCAGCAGCAGTTTCTGCCGCCTCCTCGAAAGCATTTGTGAATAGCCATTTCTGATTCCCGAAAAAAAAAATGGGGAAACATATCCAACCTAAATTTCCAATGAGTATCATTCAGCAATGGTCTGGCTGCTTGGCTGGGCTTCGTTGTTCTGAATTTGTCGTGGGAGTCACTGTTATCCGTGACACAACATGTCGTTATTCATTGTGTTTGGCACCGTAGAACACATCTCTGGAAAACAGAAACCGAGGCATCCCCATCCGTTCCTCTTCTTGATTAGTATCGATTTAAGTGTTGCGTTACTGAATTTATATTACTTCTTTTCTTGAGACAGTATTTGTCATTTAAGGGTGATGTGGTTGTTATCTGTAGCCTGACGAGTAACCTTAAGTATATGATGCTGACTCGAATAAATGCTTTAAATGCAGAACTTGAAATAGATACAGCCATGAATAATAGCATGCAACAGAAAAAGCGGAAGTTAAGACCGACAGTTTCAAAAATGCATAACGAAACTCCAAGATTTGCTTTTGGTCAAAGAAAGAACGTCTATTATGCTTACAGAAAATGTGGTTTCTAGTCAGACGAGCAACATTTGACTTTTATTAAGACGGATTTTAAGCCAATATTTAAAAATATCATTTATAACTTTATCCACCTCGATTTCCGCTGTTATAAACGAATTATTTCAGATTTAACGAAGTTGTTAAAATCCCAAGATATAAACAAATATGTGTTGTAATTTAGCGTGCACTTTACGCATAAATCTACTCTACGAAATGACCAGATCTATGTTGGGAATACGGATAGAGATTAGGTTTAGAGTTTCATTTAGGGTTAGACTGCGACATAGACGGTGGACAGCTAGGTAGACCACATGAAGAAATGGTACCCAACTATTAATATACAAGGGTGATTTCAATATATCTTTGTACTAACAGTACTAATCAAATGAATGTAATAATATTTCTGTTTCTGGCCATTAAATATACAGTTTGCTGTATTTTACCGATTTCTGTTTTTTGTATAACATTTCTTTTTGATTTACTCAGGTGTAGTTTTCAGAAGTAATCGAAGAGGTTCAGGAATTGAGACTGATATGCAAGTCCAGCTGATGTATAATATAGCTCTTATTGATTCTGTTTCTGTGTTAGCATGGGAATTATGTTTTGTGAAATTAAAAATGTCCGGTATTTTTCCAATACTGGAACAAAAATTAATTTCCTTATATTTGTTTCTATAATATTTGAAAATAACGAAATCTTTAGTTTTCAGAATTCTCCTCGAAGAATGGAAGCACCATGGTATCCAAATTACAACTGAATTTTTAACATTGTCTCTTCTTTTTACAAGAAATTATGGAAATGGCCTAATCGGATCTCGATACAAACTTGAATATATCGAGGAGATAATCCTTCCCGTTATCTTTGCATTTAACAAAATATCAAGCAAAACATATGATAAATGTGTTTTAGATTCAGAAGATTTTAATATTAGTGTGCAAATAAGGGCAGTGAGCTAACTGGAATGACTGAAGTTTAAACGGCTGGGTGAGATCAAATAAAGGATGTCCCATAAGGGGTTAAAGAGCGACGGTGGTGACAGCATACTATAGTGGACTCAGGAACATAAGGATGTATCAGATGTACAAATTTTGTATTTTTTTTTTAAGTTACTAGTCCCAGCCATGGGTACGTTTGTATATAGATAGAATATGTATATATACATATATACATATATATATATA
>NC_068985.1:57771714-57773655 GCF_001194135.2 Octopus bimaculoides | reverse complement strand
TACTAATATATATGTTTATGTGTGTTTGTGTGTATGTATGTATCTGTTTATGTATGCATATTTGAATATACTTATATATATATATATATATATATATATATATATATGTGTGTGTGTGTGTGAGTGTGTGTGTGTGTGTATGTGTGTGTATGTGCGTGTGTGTGTGCGTGTGTGTGTGTGTGTAAGTAAGTATATAGGTGTTTGCTCTTTCCATCATTATTGTCTCTTTCACAGCCATGGTAAAAACATCTTCCTTTATTTTATCTGACATTTTTACTGAGCCCTCCATAAAACCAATTGAATTACGAGAAGTAGTTACGGAAAATTTGTAAGTAAATAATGCATAAATATTTAATCACCAATAAAACTCCAAACATCATTTAGCCTCTTGATACAGTTAACGTGTGTTTGTTCTTCACGTGGAACATGTTCGTTAGAGCCTCTGTAAAAATCAATATAAATAAAAGTTTTTAAAATAAATTTTGTGCTTTTAAGTATACTACAGCAATATAAAGTGATTTTAGAATTTACATCTGGAAATTATATGAATTCATGGTAAAAATTCGAAAGATTTAATGCTTGCGTATAAAGGAAGCTAAACATACTGGAGGCTAACACCGAATCTGCTGCAAAAACGAAAAACTACATTTCCTATTTTTATTACGCACTAGCGGAAGTGAATATATTCGATAATGTATTCCTGGGTTCCCTGTATGAAATGTTTGGTGTCTGATAGCTATGATACCCTTTATTATAAGCGGGCTTCCTCAGATCTGATCGATGACTAAACAACTACAGTAGCTATTCATAAATGTATATTTTTAGTTTGTTAGAAAAGCGGAAATATTTCTGCAGTTGTTTCCTAAGAATCTATTTTAACACCTTCTTCATTCATATCGCCGTAATAAGGATATGACTATTATATCCGGAATATCAATATCACATCATTGTCATCATTTCAATATCAAAATCACATAATAGTCTTCATTTTTCAATACGCTTTAATATCGTGAGGTGCTAAGCTAACAGAATCACCAGCACGCCGGGGAAACTGTTTGGTAGCATTTGTTTGTCTCTACGTTCTGTGTTCAACTTCCGCCGCGATCGATAGCATATGCACCAGTTGAGTACGGGGGTCGATATAATGGACTTACACCCCTCTTGTGCAAAAATTTGAAACCCCTAAATTGCTAACTAATCTGTGGGGATCCATGGATTCTACCTTGGTTGAGAGAAATATAACGGAAATGCTGGAGTTGCTATGATTGATGTTCTTCGTCTATGAATTAGCGTGATACTAAACCTGAGATAAATAGATGGTAGAAGCCATAAGTCAAAGATTTACGAAGTTTGATAAAGGCTGCAGGCTAGTGTAATCTCTCAAAGAGAAGCATGCGTCTCTATCCACATTTGTCTATATCATTAGATGAAAAAATGATATATCAGTATTTCAGGCCGTATAGAATATCTGTCTCGAAAACGTAATACTTGAACGAAATCAGTAGTTTCCATTGCCCTCGTTTCGAGTTCTCTCTCTCTTCTACATGAATTATTATAATTTGATAACTACTTAAGGCAACATGTACATGCATTTATATTTTACGTTTCGACACATCACACCTAAGAAGCGGGAAGTATACATAAGTGCGTACAAGAAAGATCTAGAGGGAAAAGAGAAGGATAGAAAAAGGTAGGAAGGGAAAGAATGCGTGATACATAGGGAAATAGAAAATGATTAAGAAAGAGGCTAAGAGTGAATGACAGAGAGCTTATAAATGGTGATCAGTCACATGGGAAAATGAAATAAGCTGCCACCACTGATACGATGTGCATGAATGTAAGCGTGCGTGCGTGCACGTGTGTGGGTGCGTGTGTCTATGCATGTAATTATACAGCCATCCGCACAAACATATATGTATATATATATATATATATATATAT
>NC_068985.1:57770768-57771471 GCF_001194135.2 Octopus bimaculoides | reverse complement strand
TGTGTGTGTGTGAATGTATGTATGTGTGTCTGTGTGTGTGTGTGTATGTGTCTGTGTGTGTGTGTGTATGTGTGTGTGTGTGTGCGTGTGTGTGTGTGGGTGTGTAAAGGCTTACGCATACATGCGTACACATATATAGTTTAAAGTGCATTACGATGTGGTCTGAAAACCTAAACTTTCACCTAATTTATCTATCAGATATTCATAACATTCACATTATATACACCTGGGAACTAAATCAAAGTTTCAACGAACAGAACGAAACTACAATATCTACATATATAAATATGTTAACAAACAATAAAACGTGATTTGAAGTATGCAATTGAAAATAGTTAGTGGCAGCTTAGTCGATTGCACGTTACGGGATGTCACGTCAACAAAGCGCAGATAATATATTCTGACAGCAGAACAAAATAACATTATAATTATTTGTGCTCAATATCGTATTAAAAGCTTATTATCAAATAACATAATTGTCACTTTTTATACATTATGGGAACTTCTATCATATATATCACTATGCGTTTGCAGACAGATGCGCATACATACACATACCCATTTATAATTACTATATATATAGTGATTTATCTTTATATGTATTAGTATATATTTCTCTCTCTCTCTCTCTCTCTCTCTCTCTCTCTGTGTCTCTCTCTGTCTCTGTCTCTCTCTCTCTCTCTCTCTCTCTCTCTCTCTCTCT
>NC_068985.1:57767930-57770584 GCF_001194135.2 Octopus bimaculoides | reverse complement strand
TATATATATACATACATATATATTGAGCGTAAGATATTTGAGGTCAGATTCATATTTGACATATAACAGGTAACTTTATTTATCAAGAAATCCAAGGAGGATTAAAAAAAGACTTCTCTTCTATAATGTTATTCCATGAAGCCAACTTCAGGTTCAACAACTGCTTCTATATGAGATCTAAATCATATACATTCGCGAAGCAAGTCGTCTTGGTTCACATATAGCATTCCATCACATACATTCTCTATCCAGCGCTTAACAATTATTTTCCAGGGCCTCTATGTAGGCGGCAGAGTTAACTCTAAAGCCTTGTGAAGAGAGGGAAGGAAGCATCATATATCCTTCATTGTTGACACCCACTAAAACCGTGAGAGATACAGGAAATTTTGTATGCACAACACTTGAAACTTCAGAAGAGTCTGCACATAACCATCTGTCATTTCTTCTTGGTCGAAATTTTTCTCGTTTGAGAAAAACCAAATCAAATCTGCTGGATTGTTCTGCTTGTTTAAGAGCCTTTTAGATGTGATGTAGTGAGTTTTCTCTTGCGTTTTCTTATAGATTTACTTTTCCTCATCATATAAGACTGATATCCGATGTCTTCGTGGACAACATTTCTGCCTGTTCCTTCTGACACATAGAGATATTTTGTAATTCACCTCATGGAATTTCTGAGATTGTAATCGATGTTCTGTTGATCTTGCTGGATAAATTCAGGTGTTCTGATGATTTCAGAGCGTTTATAATGCCTTTTATGCTTTGATACTGGTGATAAGTTTCTATCTTCAGTCTGTAGCTCCTTACAAACTTTGTCGACGAAAGATCTGGCAACTTTTAAGAATCGAGATATTTCTAAATCGCTATGCTCAGCCTTTATAACCACAATAAGATCATGCCTCTTCATTTCTTTAGTAAGCTGAGGATCTACCATCATTATTTTCTGAAGCAAAGATTATACAAAGTTAGCAAAAAATGCAGCAATGATCCAAACATTGTATGTCCTCAAATACCATACGCATTATGTATGTATGTATATATATATATATATATATATATATATATATATATATATATATATATTGCGTGTGTGTGTGTGTGTGTGTGTGTGTGTGTGTGTATGTATGTATGTATATGTATTTATGTATATAAGCAGTGTATGAACTACTGTTTGTGTTTCTCTAATTCCGTTTAAACGCACATGCAATATCACTATTAGCATCCTTGTCTTGGTATTTCCCGCAACTGTCACGTTCCGGTAGACCAGGTATTTGGAGGTCATAGGTTAGCATACTACGAACGGAGAAATAAATTGGACCCTGTTATTCATATTTTCGAGCGATAGTTCAGAGTCTAAAACGGGGATGCTGAATTTGGGATACATACTACTGTAATCTGCTGTTACATTTATACTCTAGTGGATGGAGTTAGCTATTCGCTGGAGGTCCGGTTTGTGAAAGTGCGCTTTGTCACATGTAAGTCTATAGATATAATCATGTTTGCACTTGGTACAGATGTTTAAGGCAATATTTCACCAATATATGTTGATGCTTATATACAGAGTAACAAACAGTTTTTGAGTCATTGCTGCACATTTTGCTAACACTGTATAATCTTTGTTTCAGAACATAATAATGGCAGTCACTCAGCTTACTCAAGAAATGAAGATGCGTGCTGATATCGTGGTTATAAAGGCTGAACATAACGATTTAGAAATATCACGGTTTTTAAAAGTTGCCAGATCTTTCGTCTACAAACTTTTTAAGGAGCTCGAGACTGAAGATGGAAGCGTACCACCGGTCTCAAACACTAAAAGGCTTTCTAAACTCTCTGAAATTATCAGAACGCCTGAATTCATCCAGCAAATCCAACTGTCCGTTGATTGCAGCCCAAGAAAGTTCAAGAGGTGAATTGCAAACGATCTCCATGTGTCAGAAGGAACCGTTAGAAATGTTGTCCACGGAGACATCAGATATAAGTGTTATATGATGGGGAAAGTCAATATATCATAAAAAGCCGAAGAAAACCACTACATCAGATATAAAAAGGCTTTTAAACTAACTGAAAAATCCAGCAGAAAGAGATTTGATTTGGCTTTGCTCAAACGCGAAACACTAGATCTAGATCAAAGAGTTAACAGAAGACATGACAGATGGTTATGCCCAGACAACTTTGAAGTTCCAAGTGTTGTACATACAAAATTTCCTGCAACTCTCATGGTTTTAGGGGTTGTCAGCAATGAAGGACATGTGATGCCTCATTCCCTCATTTTACAAGGCCTACATAGAGGTCCTGGAAATAATTGTTAAGCCCTGGATAGACAGCGTATGCAATGGATTTAGAAATATCACGGTTTTTAAAAGTTGCCAGATCTTTCGTCTACAAACTTTTTAAGGAGCTCGAGACTGAAGATGGAAACGTACCACCGGTCTCAAACACCTAAAGGCTTTCTAAACTCTCTGAAATTATCAGAACGCCTGAATTCATACAGCAAATCTAACTGTCCATTGATTGTGAAAGTCCAAGAGGTGAATTGCAAACGATCTCCATGTGTCAGAAGGAACAGTTAGAAATATTGTCCACGGAGACATCAGATATAAGTCTTATATGATGAGGAATCTCTGCTAGTTTTTATATATATATATATATATATATAT
>NC_068985.1:57766564-57767381 GCF_001194135.2 Octopus bimaculoides | reverse complement strand
TATATATATATATATATATATATATATGTATGTATATATGCATATATATGTGTGTATATATATATATAAAAATATACACGCGCTCACACACTCAAACACTCAAATACATTCTTCATCACAAAGGTAACAACAAACATAATTATGTATATGTACATGAATTAGTAAAATATATATTCTTATTTTTCTATGTATATTTGCTTGCATAACATTATTCATATTTTCATTCGGAATACAAAATTTCTTTTAGAAGTAATATAAATTGGTTTGCGACATGACATTACACAAAGAAATTGTATAATTAACTGGCAAGGCAAGCTAAACTTATTGATTTTGAGAAACATATTTTCTTCAGTACATTATAAGTAGTTACATATGTCAATATTTAGTGAAAGTTACTTTTTTCCTATCATATATCTGTTGATGTTGCACCGGATTCGCTGTCAAAAAGGATAATTTACTTTCTACATCACAGATACTAATTATAAGGTAACATCAAGAACTATAGATGAATAAATAAATAAATATACAATAAGTGCTCAACTTGTGCACTTTTCACTACTATATCATATGTATCTATAACTTAATTTGTCTAATTTTTATATATCTATCTATCTATCTATCTATCTATCTATCTATCTATATATATATATATATATATATATATATATACATATGTGTGTGTGTATGAATACTTATACTTATATATACACATTAATACATTCCTACCTACATATATACATCCATCCACACATACATGCGTACATGCATGTGCACACGGATATTTAATTCGATATATATATATATATATATATATATA
>NC_068985.1:57764806-57766042 GCF_001194135.2 Octopus bimaculoides | reverse complement strand
CTTGTCGCTTTTGATTTTTTCTGATCGGAAGTGTTATTAAGTACATTATTTTGCCTTGTTATAAAACATGGGCCACACCAAATTTTATATTCAATTCCGCAGATTTGTTTTATCAGTTGCTTGACCTGCAGAACGACCGAGCGAACCAAGGAGTTCTGCTGGAGTCTCTTTCCATTCACAAGTTCCCCATATAGCATCTACTTAGAGATCATGCTAGCCTTCATTCTTATAAGGTGTCCAGTCCAACGTAACCGGTGCTTGTGCACCATCACCTTTATACTCAAGATATTAGCTGTCCTCAGGACCTGTGTGTCTGGAGTTTTTAAGGTCCAGCCAACATTCAGGATATGTGTGAGATATCTTTGATGAAAGCGTTCAAGAACCCTTACATGACATTTGTAAAGGGTCCATGTCTGACATGGGTAAAGGAGCGATGTCAGTACCCATGCACAGTACACAGCAATTTTTGTTTGCCTTGTGAGGCCATGTTGGGACTAGACACGAGACTGAAGAGACCGTAAGGAATTAGTTGCTCTCTGCAGTCTGAAATATATTTCATCATCTAGAGAGCAAGAACGGCTGAGTGTGCTGCCCAGGTAGAATTGTTCCTTCAACCAAGATAGCCGGTTCCACATATGCATTTCCTGGTGCAGGCTGGAACATTACAGCAGTCTTGCCCAGGCTAATGCTGAGTCCAAATGCCTAACAAAAAGCAGAAATATGATTCATATGTATTTGCATGTCATCCACTGTATGAGTGACAGTCTTCTGCATACAGTAGGTCACGATAAGACACTGGAAAACTTTTGAATTGGCAGTAAATCGGCGCAAATTAAACAGGCGGCCAGAAGATCGATATCTGACATATATTCCCAGTGATCCAATATTCGCAAAAGCATGAGTAAAAGCAGCAGCAAAGTACAAAGAAAAGAGAGTAGGAGTAAGGATGTCACCCTGCTTGACACCATTTTCTACAGGAATGGGTCCTGCCATGCCATCACCAACATTGACCCAAGTCCCCATCCCATCATAAAATGATTTAATTATAGATACAAAGTGATCCGGACAACCAAGTTAGCCACGTATTTTCATATCTTATTAGAATATATTTTATTTTTTATTTTTACTCACGTATCTAATTATGTTACATCAAATTAATGTACAATTTCATTATTGTACATTTTAATATTATACATACCGAACAGTGTTTTTTAAAAAAACTGTTTGCATATATAC
>NC_068985.1:57763912-57764461 GCF_001194135.2 Octopus bimaculoides | reverse complement strand
TATATATGCGTGTGTGTATGTGTATATATATGTATATGTACATATATGTGCAAACATATATAAATGTGTATGTATATTTGTGTATACTATTATATATGTGAGCATGTATTTGCGTACATATTTTTGTATTTTTATATATTTGTTTGCGTATCCATATGCGTGTATATGTGTATGTATATTTGTATGTATATTTATACTTATGTAGATATACATGTAATTTTGTATGTGTGTTTTTATATATTCATTGCACAAGCTATATGAAGTATCCAAATGTCGATGGTTACTTTCGAGCGTCATTATCTAGCTCTACCTGCCATTATGTATTTTCCCCTGTCTCTCGCTAGTTCTCAATTTCTCATTCTTTCTCTTATTTCCTTTTTCTTCTTCTCCTTTGTTTTCTTCCTCCTCCCCAAACTTAATAACCTCTGATTTTCCTTATCTTTCTTTCGCCTGTAACAACAAACTTGTATAAACATACGCCAGGAGATTTAATAACGAGTGCATGTGTGCATGCATATATATATATATATATATATATATATATATATA
>NC_068985.1:57752593-57763902 GCF_001194135.2 Octopus bimaculoides | reverse complement strand
TATATATTATTGCTTATTTCCCCTTTTTTCGAGATCAGCGACTTTTTGTCACTGGAAAAAGTGTATATATATTTGCATTGAGAACCACTTCACTTTGCCAAAACTGATAGGGCACAGAAAGTGTGTCAATAGCCAGCTGAAGGAGATGTCTTCCTGGTGCTACAATCTACAGTAGCATCAACACTTAAGGGTTAGCCACATTTAGGAGGCAAATATACTTCACGATGTCATGCAGGTACTATTTATATCTCGCTCAGAGATTTATTATTAATTGATTAATATTTTACAAATAATTACTTACCCTGGGTATTTAGACGCTGTCTTTGTTTTTGATTTAAGGTTTTCTTCGATTTTATAATAAGATGGTTTTATACGCTAATTTGTTCATTGCATGCAACCGGTTATCATAAAGACCATTAGTTGAAAAGAGCAATGAAACAAAACCATTTTCAAATATGTATCCATTACACTGATTGTATATGTTCGCTTATAACCTTATTTTGTTCCATTCTAAACAAAACTGTCCGAGGAACAGGAACGTGAAACTCTGAGTAACAGTTTTCGTGATACTTTTGCTGCCTTTTAGTCTCATCCGATGAACTAGCTTAATATATGCATCAATTTAAAGATTGTTTATATTAATGCAGACATATAACTAATTTACTTATTATAAATATATAATAAAATGCATTAACTTTACATGTTATAAGTTGCGAAACAATTGCTCTGATGTAAGCATTTTCAGAAGTTAAATGAATTTTATCAGACTCTACCTCTCTCGTTATTTATAACTTCATGTATATATATATATATATATATATATACGTTCGTATGTATGTATGTATGTATGTATGTATACATGAGAGGAGGATTGTATTAGTCTTCGCAGCGCTAGTCTGCATAACTACCGAACATCAATCGGCAGTAAATCTTTCAATTTATCAAATGCATATTAGAAGCCACATTCGAACGAGACGTTAGTTACATGTCATCTACGAATTTCAGCCGGCTTATCCTAAATCCGTTCTTCTGGATACCTCTTCAAAGATTAAATGGAAGATGTCCGTGAGGACTTTGCACTTACAAGCCACACAGGAATAAGTGGGCGAAGATGAAATAAGATGAGATATTTTGTAGTATAGCTCTTCACGAACCTCTCCTGAAATGGAAATATGATGTATCTGTTCATTTTATTTCTGTTCGAGTGTGTGTCTTTTTGTGCGAGTTTATATGATCTGTAACTGTTCTGTATGTGTATTTTTGTGCGTGTTTATATGATGTGTAAATGTGTTTTAATTGCAAACCACATCCCATTACTTCCATGTGCAATTTTCCACAATTATAATAATGTTTGTCTTAATTTTATTGTCATTACAACATAGTTGAATTTTGTGACCTGCCAGAAATATTAGCAAGTCGAACTAACTACTATGCGGCGGCACTTCTTCCTACTTTTCAGGTTCTGAGTTACACTGGGCAGAGGGCGAATTTTTTTTCCTTTTTTATCCTTTCAGAATTGGTAAGTACCATTTAAATACTGGGATGATGTAATCTCCTTCCTCATTCACTCAAAATTTCTGGCCTCATGACAAAGTTTGAAATAATTATTATTCCACTGTTGTTCACTTTCTTTTTTTGTTTTATATGATTCAATTATATTGTTAGGAATTTAAAGTAATATGTCCGCTGATTTATGTATTATTCATCGGAGAAAAATATCCACGAAGTGTTTGTGTAAAAGACGTTGTTTACATTTATTCGACGGGTTTAATTCAGTTTTACACGAACACGTTTCTTTAGTTCGGTTCCCTTAGTGTCCTGTTTCTTTAGACATAATATTGTATTAAAGTTTTCATATCTTCAAACAATCCGTAGATGACGTTTACATTATTTTCATTCAATTTCTAATATATATGGCTGCTAGGACAATGCGTATGTTGCATTCACAAAGGATTTCTAGATATATTACACGCTATACTAACACTATAGTCAGGGCTAAACATCATTATCAATTTTTCCTGAATCTAGTACTTTTTCAATTACACACGTACTCTCATGCACCCGAGCACACATATACGTGCACACACATATACATACTTACACGTACTGAGAGAGAGAGAGAGAGAGAGAGAGAGAGAGTGATAGATATAAAGAAAGATAGAGTAAGGCATAAGTATTCATAAATACATTTGTATGCATACACACACATATATGATATGTGTACATGTGTTTGTGTGTACGCCTATGCATGTGCGCATCTAACTGCGTATGAATGCATGTACGTATGCATGTATGTATGCATATATGTATGTATCAGATTTTAAATTTCACATCATATTAACCTAGTATCATGTTCGCTCAGGGCAATATCACTCTGTGCTAACATGACGATTTTATAATGAAACTATGGGCATCTGAGTCTTAACAAACATGCATAAAGATATCTACAATTCAGGTAAGATAAATCCACATTTTACCTGTTTATAGGCGATCATGTTATATGTTTGTGCTCGTGTGTATTAGTTTACGCACGTCTTTATATATATATTTCGAGATATCTTCCAATGATATGCTTAAATTAACCAACGGATTTATATGCTTAAAGCTAGATGTCTTCAGTGTCGTGTTACATTTATGTAAGACAAGTAACATATACAGTCTGTGACAGTGTACACCAATCGCGCACATACATGTATGCAAATTACATAAATACCGACATACACTCAGATAGATAGATAGATAGATAGATAGATAGATAGATAGATAGATAGATAGATAGATAGGTAGATAGATAGATAGATAGATAGATAGATAGATAGATAGATAGATAGATAGATAGATAGATAGACAGTGTATGAGTGCGTGTGTGTGTGTTTGTGTGTGTCAGTGTGTAATTGATAGATAGACAGACAGGCAGACACAGAAAAACAGACAGACACAGAAAGACAGACAGACACAGAAAGACAGACATGCAGACAGACAGACAGATACATAGATAGATAGATAGATAGATAGATAGATAGATAGATAGATAGATAGATAGATAGATAGATAGATAGTGTATGAGTGCGTGTGTGTGTTTGTGTGTGTCAGTGTGTAATTGATAGATAGACAGACAGGCAGACACAGAAAAACAGACAGACACAGAAAGACAGACAGACACAGAAAGACAGACAGACACAGAAAGACAGACAGGCAGACAGACAGACAGATAAATAGATAGATAGATAGATAGATAGATAGATAGATAGATAGATAGATAGATAGAGAAGTATTGACTTTTACAAGGAAAAAGTTTCCTGTAATTTAAAAGTTTTGGCTTGCTCTGCTTCATCAGACTTTGTTGAAGGCGATTAACCTTTTCCTAACAGAAAGTTCATATTTATAAACCATAATAAAGATTATTGAATGATCCTTTTGTTTAACATTAAATGGCTTTTTATATGTAAAATGATATAACATTTACCGGCACACGCATACGCATACACATGTACATATAGATATATACACCTATACACAAACTACCATACATACACAAACTTCCATACATACACATACATATCCATATATGTAGACAAACATGCACACAAACACATATATTTGAGAAGTACAAACTTTGGCTCTGTAGCGGTTTCTAGCCTCTTTTCCCCACTACAGAGTTATCTTACCCATTTTGTAAAGCAGTTTTCACAGCCATCCTCTTGCCTTCGAGATTTTCTGAATTTCTCAAATATGTCAATCCAATAAACTCTTCAATATTTGTCTATAAACACTTTCTCGCATTACAGAAGCTTTTATTTAGCATTATAATTGTGTCTCCTTGCTTTAAAGGATCCTTTATCTCAATGGTATAGAGGGATTAACCGGGTATTGAGAGTTTTAGAGTTCGATTTTCTGTATCAAACCACGAGCTCTTTTTTAAAGGGTATTTTATCCAATTTTCTAAAGCCCTTTCACAGCTAGTCTCCTGCGTTCGAGATTTTCTTCTATGTGCATTCACTCAAATAGCAGTAGCAAATATTTCGTAATACTGAAGCTAAAGTGTATAATATATATATATATATATATATATATATATATATATATATATATATATATATATATATATATATCCACACACGCCGGAAGCATAAGTACTCCGATACATGGATTTCATACGATACAAAATAATACAACTTAAACGTTCACCGTGCAAGCCACAAGCTAGATGATGAAAGTTATATGTTAACAGGCAAGAGACACCTCCACTCAATAGCTTTCAGTAAAGTATTTTGCTTTTCAACCTCAAGTCTTTATATGGAGCACTAAAAAGAGAAATTAAAGAAGTGTTATGAAATAAGATTTGGAAAGGGCCATGTTTCTGTATAGGTGTCTATATTGGTATTGTACAGTATTTCTGTGGTTTTAATGAAGTGATGTACAGTCATCTATATTAGATTTCATGTTCTTCTTCGTACAAACAGTTGATTTATTTTTAGTAAATTCACAGTTTTCACAATATTGCGACGGTGTGATGCAGATAGCTAATTTTACATATATGTACGGACAAATGTTCTCTCTGAAGTATATTTAAACACCCGCACACGCACAGGAATATACATATAATGACATACATATTCACACACAGTATTTGACTTATACAAAACATCGGCATTTGTCAGTTAACCGGTATGCGCGCTACTTTAGACATCAGCTATTCAAAATGCAGCATAGTAGATAAATAAATGCATTTATAAGATGACCAATACTTATGCGCTGTCATTGGCTAAACACGATCTCATATTATTAATGCACGAAATTTCATGCGATTCAGCATAAAAAGAGAAAAAAAAATTTGTTTCCTGGAACAGACGAAATAATTCTCAGATAACAATGCGAGACAGATAATGAAAAGTAAACAGGGAAATAAATATGTATCAACTAATATGAAATAAGAGATATAAGATACATGTTAATAGATAACGTGGACAGTGGTTCAGTTACAAACACTGGGGATATAAAATTGTATCAGCGTGAGCTGGTTAAAAGAGGGAGGTAAGATAAATCTAAGGGGAATCCTAAAATAAGTAATTCTATAAATAAGTGTTCAATACTTGTAAATATGTAAATGGGTGATTAAACAAAGAATTAAATTAATCACTAGTTTCAAATTTTGACACAGGGCTAGCAGTTAAGGGGGTTGGATTAAATCGATTACATCGAACCCTGTGCTCAACTGGAATTATTTTATCGATCCCGGAATAATTTGAACTAGCAATGTAAAGATAGACGAAAAATGTTGATAGTCCTGATGTTCTACTGATTCTACCAGCGCACCGCCTCAAGGATGAAATAAATTATTATTAACTAGGAATAATGTAAGAATATATAAAATCTTAAAACGATGTAACTATCATTTAGAAATCAAGGGAAATTTTCGAACCGAGCGTACTGATATTACTTGATACAGAATAAAAATTAATGATTTGAAGACAAACACTAACTTTTACCGCTATTGTCCAAACACTCTTCATATATGAATGTTATTAATACAAACATGTCATTATTTGCATCAATTGAGTCACTTACGCGATGCTACAGCAAAGTTATCTCCATTGTATATGTTGAGTACATTATAATATAAACTCAAAAGCATTGTTGGTTAGTCCTTACATATTACAATGATATTGATCAGTGTTCTAACTAAAGCTGTTTCTACGTCGAATATGCAGTTAGGGGAAAAGCTTGTATATATATTTTAGGCAAATGTACATGCAAACATAACACCATTGAACTCCTTGAGTAGCTGTCTTGCAGTCAACACATATCTCAGTAGCAAACCACACTAACTCAACAGCTGATTGTAGATCATAAGATAATCATGAACGTTTTCTGGAATAATACGGTAAACACTACCCCGGAAATAGCTTGATATATCACCATACTGCTTTATGAAGTTCAGGGCATTCGCAAATTAATATATTCCTAAGATATTTACAGTAGTTTTTTTTTTATTCTTCATAATGTTCTGGTCTGTATTTCGGATTATCGGAGACGTTGTCTTTCGGATTATCAGAGACGTTCTCTCTCTGCAGTTTATGTCGGGTAGTGTGTTCGATAAATACATCGAATTAGATTTTTCTAACTAGACTTTCTTCTTTAAAAATGTTGGTTTCTGCTGTGTTTTAATTATATTGTTCAATAACAATATCATATAATACATATAATAATATTGTCTACGAGTCTGTTACACGTATATTATTTTGTCAATTTTCACAAAACACGTTCGTGATTCTTGCGACAACTATATTACTTTAATTTTGGAATGCGTAAGTTCCATTAATAAATTTCAAGTTCTAATAATTTAATTATGTTCTTTTTGATATCTTTCACCATTTTTAATAAAATATCATACTTCAACACAGCTGCACACTATGTTTGTCTTGCCTCATCATCATCTCTACACTCTACAATGCGTTGTTGCAGTTGACATCCTCTTAAGAGCCATGAATGTTTACTCTGCAGAATCCACCGGGTCTAATCTTCATACATAAGCGAGCCAAAACTAACCAGGAGATACATACATACTTACTACTCTCACTTGGATGTAGCCCGCCAGTCGAAGCCATTTACCCTCAGTGGCCATTATTGTATGAGAACAGCTATTTGGAGCCACATATGAGATTTGGAAGCCAGATGGAGACCAAATTGGACGAACTATTGCTTAGACTGAGACTTGTTAGCTCGTCAAAAGTGCAATATAGCTGTGATCAAATCTTGTATCCGTCAATACATATGTACGCGTATGTATATGATATATATACGCATGTATGTAAATGTTATAATGCTATGGTTGTGTAACATATTATGCTATATGCCATAGGTTGATGAACCATTTACATACAATATATTTTATACTGCAAATCATGTGTATGAGTTAGTGTGTGTGTTAGTGTGTGTGTGCGCGCGTGTGTGTGTGTGTATGTGTGTGTGTGTGTGTGTGTGTGTGAGTGTGATCAAACATGTGCCCACTTGTGTTTGTGTTTGTATATATAGACAAGCATGTTCGTTTGTTATCACCTGTATAACTGTATACTTGTGAGAGACTTGTACATATCTGTATATAAGCGTGCACCTATATATGTGTACGTAGGCAAGAGACAAACAGTTGTCCTTAGCACGATTCCGTGCGTAAGACAAATCGCATGTATAAAAGCAAATGTCTGACTGAGAATATAAAGTTTGTCCTGTAGCTATCTTTGTATGAAAAGTGACTAAATATAAGGACAATTTTCTGAGTAACGAAATTTTCTAAACTGTAAGTATGGCCCCATACATTTAGTGTTTATTATTAGTATTGCTTATGTCTTTCTCTGTTTTTTTTTGGTTTTTTTTAGTATTTGTAATTTTGACACATCATCTGAAACAATTAATTCTCACCTGCGTAAAATATATTCATAATTTGGACAATTCAGTCTTGACAGAGAAAAATAGTAAAATTCGAGACAAATATTTTGAAGCTGCTAATTCTCATGTTGATAATATACACGACACTAAGGGAAACGCACTCTATTCGAAGAAACAGCTGTATTCCCAGCGGGAAACTTCAAAATATCACGAATCACCTCCTTAGTGTTACTGCTCCAGTGCAGAAAATATTCGACAATTAGAATATGAAAATGGTAATTACTGAAATTCTGACTAGCTGCTATGACGAAGAACGATCAACGAAAAATCTATCACAGACTAAGTGGATAATTTCAAACAGAAATGATATCCCTTGCTACGAATGTGATTTTTCGGTGTTGAAATATATCTCACTATAATGTATATACGAAGAACACTTTCCAGTTTAGGCGTTTTCCAGAAACCATAGGAAAGTGTCCTTTCACAGTACAAAAGAATTGAAAATAGACTATCTAGATAGGTTCTATCAGCCAGTAAATGATCACGAGAGAAGCTAAGACAAATTTTGAACAGAACTAGATATATCCGTATGAATAAACAAACTTGGTCGTAACACTTGATCTTCCTCTTGTTTCTGTAAAATACTATGAAACCATCTCGGGATAACGAAATATTCTAAATAACAATTGAAGTATACAAGTACGTATTCTAAGTCATCACATCATGACCCGGTTGAATCCAGTGGGTCATGCTATGTTTGTCTTGCCTCATCATCATCTCTACACTCTACAATGCGTCACCAGTATACGACACCTCTGCACATCTTGGGTCTGTATAATCGAGAGAATTGATGTTACATTTAATATTGAACATCTGAACAATGTCAAGGATAGGTGAGTATGAAAGTTTTCCGTTCTAATCTTTCAACATCTCTAACATGAATGATCACATTTTCATTCTTCAGTTCCTCTCTAAAATTACTACATCACACGTCATCCATGCCTAATGTTCATTCTCATTTCATCTCTTTTTTTCTTTTCCCCTCTCTTCCTCTCAGTATATTACCTAAGTATGCGTACGCGCATTATATTGGTGCCCATGAATTGCAGCCAATCACTCAAACATACATGTGGTGAAATTCTGTTGTCTTTCAATTCTCCTTCCAGTACTATGTTCGATGCAAAAAGCACTATCATAGAAAAGTGGATATATATGGATAGAGAAAAACTGTGGAAGAGAATGAACCCATTCTCATAGAGAAAACGCTGGAAAACAAAATGCTGTGTTAGCAACAAACAAGATGAGGGCAAATTTCCGTCAAATGTAAAAATTCCTCATCTCTTGGATATAGAACTGTAGTGACTACTCGATATTGTTTTATCCCCCATCCTTCTCTAATTCCCTTTTTCTCCCTTCACCGTTTTCTATCTGTCTCTCTCCTTCTTTCACTTTTTCTCTCTCTCTCTCATTGCTCACACGTCACCATTGTCCATCTTTCTTTTCCTCCAGAGCGTCCTAAGGACAGGACGTATCCTATCTCGCTCTTCTATCTTTTCTCTTTTCAAAGAAAATATCTCCCCACGTTCAATATTTTACATTCCTTCTGGTGTAGCATCCCTCCATGTTTGTTTTCGTTCGGTTTCCTTGTATATCTTCACTATCTTGTTTTCGTTCCCGGCATTGGCCCTCCATAAGTCCAAAATTTTATTTTGGTATTTATGGGCGCAACCGTCTTCGAAGACTCATATTATCATTCCATGCACGAAATGAGGAGTACATAAACATCCGACAACTGATAAAGGGTCACTCTTTGTGTAACTAGTCCTGTTTGCCTGTTTTTTCTCGTTGTTTGCGTATTTAAATCATTTGTTTTCGTATTCCCTGTTGTTTGCAGTTGGTGACGTCTTATACACATATATGCATATATATATATATATATATATATATATATATATATATATATATATATATATATATATATATATATATATATATAGGCACACACACGCCAACGCATGCACAGAGACACACACATCTCTGCATACATATGCACGCACTTATACGCAAATACACATATATCACAGCCTATGCATGAGCACGAGGGAACATATGCGTATACATGTGTATACGCATATGTTCCCTCGTCCTCATGCATATACACATACATATATACGTATATACGCATACATATATACGTATATACGCATACATTCACCCCTAAACATGCATATGTAGCCAAACATGATTGCATACACATACAGAGATATATATAGATATGGATATGTCTACATGTATGTACGCACATACACCCATGTACATGTACGTCTCACCATACATATATAGACAAAAGCGCTCGTATCCACGGATATATATTTATTTTTTCTTTACCTCTTCCACATCTGGAAATTCCGTAGAATAATCTTTCGTCACCAGCGATGACCTACGAATAAAGGTCCGCAATTCCTCGCTCAAAACTCGTTAGCAAGTGCTCGACGACATACCAGTCATATCAACCATTTTGTTCCTTCTACGATGACGGTTCTCTAATGTCAGTTCATAAATTCTCTTGACGTTTGCATTTGTTCAGCAGGTTGACGGTCGCTCGAACGAGGTTGGCTTTCAAGCGACAAGTGACGATTCCTAAAGCGTCGAAGCCACTCTTAAACTTGCCTTTTTCTCATGGCAGCATCCTTGTAAGCTTTTTGAAGCATGGCATCTATTTCCGCCGCCGTTTTTCCCGGTTGAATACAGAATTTCACCGTTCCTTCGTTTCAGCCATCAATCTGAGATTTGCATCATGTGGTTTCTCTCAGCGGATACCAGAGCAACAAGGGGCTTGTCCCACAGAGAAGGTTTCCGGTTACTTTTAAGTACCTCAATACACACACACACACACACACACACACACACACACACACACACACACACACACACACACACACACACACACACACACACACACACACACACACACACACACATACACACACACACAGATATATATATATATATGCATTGAGCACTTCTTCAATGATTGCTCTTAATTGCCAGTATGCAGAAAAACAGACACGTTGCTGAAACGAATAAAAGATAAAAGATATAAGAAACATATATTTATTGCCACTTCTTACACCTCCTCTCACTACATACCATTCAAAATTCCAACCTTGAATTATAAGTATATATATATATATATACACATATGTGAGAGAGAGAAAGAAAGAAAGAAAAAAGAAAGAAAGAAAGGAAGAAAGAATGAAAGAAAGAAAGAAAGAAAGAAAGAAAGAAAGAAAGAAAGAAAGAAAGAAAGAAAGAAAGAAAGAAAGAAAGAAAGAAAGGAAAAATGAAACAAAGAGTCTTTCAGAAGTAATGCCTGAAACTCGTCTAAATTTACAAAGAGTGAAAATTCTATCAAAGGAGAACATATGATATCTATATACATTTATTCTCTTGTTTGCATATTTCGTTTTAAGCTACTTTCGAGGAAAGCAGACATATAATAGAATCAATATTTGTTTATAATTACTATTCTTCAACAGATTCGTGGAAACAGAAAGTCTATATTCAAGAGAACATAAATATAAGGATACATCTTTCGAAGGAACTATAGAAAATGTAAAAAAATATTACGAAACATTTAACAGCGAAGACTCTCAATGAAATTCTACATTTACTGCAGTTACTTTGACTATCGTTATATCATATATAAGAGGTGAAAATCAAAGGAAAATGTGATTCTCTCTTTCAGTTCTTCACATCTCTCTCCCCGTTTCCCTCTCTAATCATCTGTCTCTCTATTTCTCTCCTTCTTTCTCTGTCTCCTCTCTCTCACTTTCTCTCTCTCTCTCTCTCTCTCTCTCTCTCTCTCTCTCTCTCTATATATATATATATATATATATATATATATATATATATATATATAT
>NC_068985.1:57749650-57750335 GCF_001194135.2 Octopus bimaculoides | reverse complement strand
TATATATATATATATATATATATATTTATATATATGTGACAGTCCCAATATGTGACAGTCCCAATAAGGGAATCATACTGCTGCTATTTACCCCTTGGAAGCTGGACCGCTTCCCGTCGGCCTTGACACGTTTCCTGTGTCCTTATATTTGCGAGGGGGTGAGAGAAACACCCCCACCCAGCCTTGTCTGCATTTAGAGACATGTTTCTGAGTCATTTCTCGTCATCAGCCTTAAGTAGCAACACCAGGTGGTTGAAGATGTCCGTCAACCCCTCGCAAATCTACATATATATAGTGAAAACACAATCACTGATTACAAAAATTAGAAATGAACTAATTATAAATTTCACAGAGAGAATTAAACAGCAGTATTACGATAAAGCAGTTGTATACTGTGAACTTAATGTGACAGTCCCAATAAGGGAATCATACTGCTGCTATTTAGCCCTAGGAAGCTGGACCGCTTCCTGTCGGCCTTGACGGACATCTTCAGCAAGCTGGTGTTGCTAGTTCAGGCTGATGACGAGCAATGACTCAGAAACATGTCCCTGAATGCAGACTAGGCTGGGTGGGGGTGCTTGTCTCCCGCTCGCAAATATAAGGACACAGGAAATGTGGCAAGGCCGACAGAAAGTTGTCCAGCTTCGTAGATCTAAATAGCACCAGTATACAACTGCTTTATATA
>NC_068985.1:57747711-57749412 GCF_001194135.2 Octopus bimaculoides | reverse complement strand
ATTATGTATATTATATAAAAATACATGTATATGTGTGTGTGTGTTTTGTTATATAAAGCAATCATCACGTCACACAGAACATTTTCATCCATCACATGTATTCACTCGATCCATTGACGTCAGGTGATGTTGAAATGCTATATCATTTTGAACTGTTTGTTACTCTTTAGTCAATGCTACCTCCTGATCATTGGAGCTTAACAAGAGAGGTGACAATCAGTTGTCGAATCATGGCTATTTTATGGCAGTGAAACATGGACACTGAAAGAGTAATTATCAAATTATCAAACGTAATAAATGGATGCTACACAAGTATGTTACCATTGGCCCTAAATGTGAAATGGCAGCAACATATGACAAATGAATGCTTTTATTGAGATCTGCCGAAAGTTAGCGAGAAGATCAGACAAAGACGTCTGTGACTAGTTGGTCACTGGAGGCGCCATTCTGAATTGGAAACATCCAAATTAGTCTTGTGGGACCCACTTTATGGTGATGTAAAAACTGGAAAACGTCGTCACACTTACATCGACAACTTGATTGCTTCTGCGGCCCGGGTTGGTACCCAGCAATAATAATAATAATAATTTGTTAATATCCAATAAATTAGTTGGTGGTATATAGTGTTACCTGCAAATTAACAATGAATAGTCACGAGCACGCAGAACAGCAAATTCCAAATCAATGATGCAGATACTTTAGTAAGTTCGGACGTTTGAGAGTGTCTGAATAGACTTAAGTGCTGCAATTATTATTAGTGGGTAGAGGGTGGTGAGCTGCTATCCTTGTTAGGGCGTCTGAAGCAATGCTTTAGCTTCTTATTTCAGTTAGTTTTTTTCTTTTAATTTAGGTCTTGTTTTTTTTCTTCTTTTGCTTTTCCTTTTTTTTTTTTTTGTTACTGAATTCAAATCTCTAAGAGTTCAGGAAGCAATGCCTTTCATTATATCTAGGTGGATATAATAAAGTACCAGTCAAGTGCGAGGATCTATATTACTGAAAACTGCCATTCCCACCATCAAGGGTACACAACAGGTGTGGAAAGTAGTAAAAAGTTTGTTTCTTATCCACATGGTTCCAGGTCCAGTCCCACAGTGTGGCATCTTGGGTAAGTGTCTTCTACTAAACCACCGTACGGACTAAAGCCTTGTGAGTGGATTTAGAAGATAGAGAATGAAAGAAATTTGTCGTATATATATGTGTGTGTGTGTGTGTGTGTGTGTGTGTGTGTGTGTGTGTGTGTGTGTGTGTGTGTGTGTGCGTGTGTGTGTATGTGGCTATGTATGTGCGTGTTTTTGTGTCTGACTTTGTACCCCACCAACGCTTGACAATTGTTGTTACTTTATATACGTCCACATAATTCAGCGGCTGGGGAATGAAGTAACAATAGAATAAGTACCAGGCATAATAGATATCGTAATGTCGCAGTGACATATTTTCAAACCTTGAGTGCTGTGATACACATTTTAACGCTCGATCCCATTTGCGAGGTAAAATACTTTCAATAATGAATAAGTTTTTGATGAAAGTGGCCTTAGAGAAAATCATAATTGATTTTTCTCTCTTGTCCATATACACCAACACTCACACGCACTTGCACATGTGCATAGGCACATATATACATGTATTTAATGATACAAACATTCTCACACCTGTGCACATTTATACACATATATGCTCATATACATACATGCGTGTATATAT
>NC_068985.1:57746154-57747635 GCF_001194135.2 Octopus bimaculoides | reverse complement strand
ATATATATATATATATATATACATGCAGAATACATTCTTGTACATACGCGCGTATATATTATGTTTATACGTATGCATATATATGTATATATGTATGCATATATATATTCATGCACGCTCATTTTTGTATGTCTATATATCTTTGTGTGTGTATGTGTGTGTGTATCCTTGTAATCAACGTTCTTTAACTAATTTATGACAGTGGTGCGTAGTTTCATTGCGGAATTTCCAAAATATGACAGTAACGCTGACAATTTTAGTAAGCGGAGTTAAAGATTAATAATGTAAAATCCCTTTGCGACAAGTCTCTCATTCCAGGATGAAGGAAGGAAAAGATTGCATACATTATATATATAATATGGGACTGGCTAGATCAATTTAGAAAACACGCTGTTAATATTCCTGTGTTTACTGGAAATATGCTCCTTCTTCTAATTACAATCTTTTCGATGTCTTCTGAAATCAATATATTTCTGCATATGGAGATACGTTGAATTTCAAGGAACGGCTGCAGTTGAGAGTGTTTCTACGAACTTTTACTGTTCAGCTCTCCTCATTTAATCCTATAACATACTACTTTCTTACTTACGCACAGACACACACACACACACATGTATGTACGTATGTGTATATATATATATATATATATATATATATGTATGCATGTATGTATGTCTCTCTATCTGTCTGTATGTATGTATGTATGTATGCATATATGTATATATGCATTCCATAGATTTGGAGACCTTTTCAAGAGTGATATTTATTAATTATAAAGAAGTAGAGAACTCTAGTCTCATTCTCAGATTTCAGCGCAATTGTTGCAGCTCTCCAGGCATTATGTGAACGTCCATGGACGTCATCCAATAGGAGGATGTCCAGGATCCTTGTCATAGCCTCCTTTGTCTTCTTCTTCAGCTTGGAAAACAACCAAAATTGATGTGGATCATTGTCTGCACTGTTAGGAATGTGAGCGACATTTTGGATGCTATGCCTGTCAAGCGATCGATTACCAAGATGGAATTACCTTTCATATTATCCTGGTACCATTCCGCTGGCCTCTTTCGACGAAATCTGTCATTAGCTCCATCAAATTTTCCAAAACATTTGCTCAGTATCTGACCGGGGGTTACTAATAGGTACATATGAAGCCCTTGCTCTCTGAAAAGGGGTTCACCACGAGTCCTCTTTGCTTGACCTGATATCCTGATATCGCAAGAAAAATATTCAGACCATGTCAGTTAATCCAAAATTTTCTATAGCTCTTTTGGACAGTTTAGTAGAATATTTATTGCGTAGCTGGCTTCTGATTTGCCTTCATATATATAAGATGGACAGGAATAATGGGTTATGCACATACATTTACTAGAGACTTACAGCTGTTTCGGTTATCAGATAACCTGAATTCATGCTCCAATCTAATTAATCTATCAATGTATATATATATATATATACACACACACACACACATATATATATAT
>NC_068985.1:57739803-57746075 GCF_001194135.2 Octopus bimaculoides | reverse complement strand
TATGTTTTATGTAGTGTTTTGGTACCGAAACACTTTCAAACTTCGTATACAGATAAACAATTTTGTATTTGAAGTTATTTCATGTTAAAAATTGTCTTATTTCGATAATTTCAACCAATCACTGACGTCTATTCAGTTGAATACAGTTACTGATGTGGCGGTGTATATGGTATTAATCCCTGTTAGTTCTGACATATCCGATTAACTAGACTGTTCGTAGGGATTAATATAATTGACTTGCTCCTTCCCTCAAAACCCAGGCCTTGTGCCTATAATAGAAAGGTTTATTAGCTCCTGCTAATATGCTTGAATTACACTATTCTACTTGTATCAGTTGATTGGATAATAGCTAAAAAGGGGAAAAAGCCATCAAAATACTTGAATATTGCCAGCACTTGTTTGATTGGAAGAAGATTTGACTGCTATTTCTAGGAAATGATGCACTTGGAGGAGGTGCGTTAATAATTCTGCCAGCTCCAATAACAAGTGCAGGCAATATTCAAGTATTTTGATGGCTTTTTCCCCTTATTACCTATTATTCAATCAGCTGAAACAAGTAGAATAGTGTAATTCAAGCATAATAGTAGCCAAATCTTCTTCAAATCAAACTCTACCATCATTTAGAAAATGTGTTACTGAGTACTAGCGAAAAATTGTTACAAACACAGATACGCACAGCGTAATTTATTATATAAACAATATATGCGTATAAATTACCATTTTTCTGTAATTTTGTCTGCTTCAAAATAAAAGAAACCAAAAAACCGGATGAAATATGTCAACAGGGAATAACATTTTTCTCACCGGCAAAAAAGTATTGTTTACAAAACAGCAGTAACTGTATTCAGCTGAATAGACGTCAGTGATTGGTTGAAATTACAGAAATACGACAAATTTAACATGAAATAACTTGCGATGTACAATTTTTTGTTAAGAAGGCTAAGAGAAAAACTTGTTTTATATGACACATTCTACCAGTATCCCAAGTTTGAAAGTGTTTCGTTAAGAAAACAAGTGTTGCCCGTCAAACCAAAAAGATCCCACTACTGATACTATGTAGAAAGCAGTTGAGGTTAGAAAGCGTAAAGTATGAATTTGTTATATTCAGTAACGATATCGATTTATTTGCAAGTCGTGTGATAAGAATATCAATCTACACATATCGCTTTGAGAGAAATGGTGGACCTACAGACTCAAAGCTTGTATCAAATTTGGAGAGTCTCACCCAAATCTTGTAGACGTCCCATAATAGATGTGAATTACGGCGGTGGTATCTATGTTGAAATAATACATACGTAGATGAATAATGCATTTATGGAGAGTGCCCACTACTGTATGTTCTATTATATTTTTTCTTTTATTTGTTTCAGTCATTTAACTAAGGTCACGCTGGAGCACCAATTTTAGTCGAACAAATCGACCCCAGAACTTATTCTTTGTAAGCCTATTACTTATTCTATCAATCTTTATTTCCGAAACACTAGATTACGGGGACACACCAACATCGCTTGTGAAGCGATGGTGGGGGAACAAACACAGACACACGAATACATTCATGCATACATACATACATACATACATATACATATATATATATAGGGAGAGAGAGAGACACACACACACGCACATATACATACATACATATGTATATATATATATATATATATATATATATATATATATATATATATATAAGTTTAGCTGAGCTGGAGAGGTTAAAATAACCGTCTAAGGGGTGGAGGTATCCAAAATTCTACCGAGCTACTTTGGGCAATAGGTGGACTGACTGAAATGCCTACTAGTAGTAAGTGAAAATTTATATTGAATCGATAGGCAATTTATTATTATAAATACCATTACATAGTACTATAAACATAAATATTTTTACTAACGCTTTGTTGTATTTTTGCACCTCCTTGACCTATCGTATTTGCGTAAATCGCTATTATTTTTCTAAGTTATGCGCCTTTCGTACATAGACATATCCTACTAAATACTCTTTTTCTTTTAAATTTTGGTCAATTACTGATCGTCCAATGGCTTTTGCACGCAACATGGCATGATTCTCACCAACTATGATAGATATTCGCTTACCAACTATGATAAATATTTTGTTAGCATCATAATGGTAATTCCGAAGTACATTACCAGCAGAAACAGCTGTTAGATGGGACGCAGACTTTTTGTAAATTATTAATAAATAATAATTGATGCAGATCAATTGTTGTCCATCAGTGTTATCTCCATTTACTGCTTTCTTTAAATTTTGATTCCTGATAGACTGTTTATCTTTGTCTTTCCCTATAATTTATGAGCATAACATTTTTGCCCATGTTTAAATATAGGTATCATACCGGTAGTATTTGGGATAATTTTATCCCTTAGACGGTTATTTTAACATTTAACATAACTACCTTTCGATATACCATATCTATTTCTTGTTTATATACTATTTAGGTATTACTATTTAGTAATTACATAAATAAGTAACATAAACAAGTAAAATGGAGCTTATACAAATTGACTCATCTCTAAAGGACATTCCTATCCCTCCTAAGAATATATATATCTTAAAGAGCTAATGTTTTAAATCAGAGAATTCACACATAGACTACGGCCGGACTGGAAGATTGAACCAACTCATCCCGACACAAACACCAACACCATAGATGATAAGGATCATACCACCGGAATATTCAGGACTAGAAGGATACCACTACCAAACAGCCACCTTGATGCATTCGAACACGAACTTTGGTCCCCTGTTAAGGTCATATAATTTAATAAACACTACCTTAGGGCCGAAACTAAAGCGTTTGACCCGAGCTCAAAAACAGAAAAACAAATAGTTTAATAGGTGTAAAACAACTTGCTTGGAACGAATATGAAAAAATAGATCCACGCTCGCGAACGGAGGGAGGAGGGTTCGGAACATTCACATCCTGAATGTTCCAAGACGCCTCACCGGAGCCAAGAAACAAAAGAAAATAGTGTAATAGATGTAAAACAACTTGTTTTGAATGAATATGAAAAAAAACGCGCGCTCGCAAACGGGGGTGGGGAGAGGGATCGAAACATTCAGGATGTGAATGTTCCGAGTCCTCTCCCCACCCACCCCCGTTCGCGAGCGCGCATTTGTTTTTTCATATTCGTTCCCAGCAAGTTGTTTTAAACCTATTACATTAATTTTTTTTCGTTTTTGAGCTCGGGTCAAGCGCTTTAGTTTGACCCCCCTTAGGTATAATGAACACCAGAGGAAGCTAAGGAACTTAATTCATGAACAAAATTCTAAACATGCAATCATAGTACATTCAGACAAAACAAGAAACACTACCATAAACTTATCCATAAACAAATCACAGAAAATATAGTAGTTCCCAGAAGCACCCTTAAATCAATCAACTTAAAGGCTAAGAAAATTATGACTGATTACAATATGGGTGATAGAACAGAAGCTTTCACACCTATTAGATCTCGTATCACAATCAATGACCATAAGAACAACTTTTGGACCTTTTTGGTTTGACGGGCAAGACTTGTTTTCTTAACGAAACACTTTCAAACTTGGGATACTGGTAGAATGTGTCATATAAAACATTTTTTTCTCTTAGCCTTCTTAACAAAAAATAGTTCTTAATAAGTTATTTCATGTTAAAGTTGTCGTATTTCTGTAATTTCAACCAGTCACTGATGTCTATTTAGCTGAATACAGTTAGTGCTCTTTTTATAAACAATAATTTTTACCGGTGTCAAGAGTGTTATTCCCTGTTTAATTATATCATTATTCCCTAGTAAGGGTTTAGGGTTTTAGGGTTAGGGTTCGAGTTTTAGAGTTAGGGTTAGGGTTTTAGGGTTAGGGTTGGGGTTAGGGTTGGGGTTAGGGTTAGGGTTAGGGTTAGGGTTATGAGTGAGGTTATGGCAAAAATAATCATAACCCTAACCGTAATCCTAAAACTAACCCTAACTCTAAAACCCAATCCCTAACCATAAAACTAAAACCAGTACAAACGCACGAACGATGTAATAAATAAGAGTAACACGGGTAGTTGTTGTTGACAAACAACCGCACTAATTTTATTCAAGAGAAAGGATCCCATGACACCGTTGTTTACATTCCACGCCATTGTTTCCACATCAAAAGACGTCAGTAATTGGTTGAAATTACCGAAATACGACAACTTTTTACATGAAATAACTTCGAATACAAAAAATGTTATCTGTTCTATAATACAAAATATACAAGTATACGAAGTTTGAAAGTGTTTCGGTACCAAAAACGCTACATAAAACATTAATGAAAAATGTTGCCCGTCAAACCAAAAAGATCCCAACTTTTTAAATAACACAGAGCTTAAGTTAATTTTCCAACCGGTCCTAATGCAGAACGCACTTGCCCAATGTACCATGGTGTAGGACTGAACCGAGAACCATGTGGTTGTTAGGTATACTTCTTTCTACATAGCCGTGTTTGCACCTGTATACTGCCCTGTAATTATACACAAAATACATGTATTTAACTAGCTTAACTAGTTTATTAATTAGATTATTTATCCATAGATTGGCTTATAAGCCCTCCCATTACCCACTCGTAGCATTTTGAACAATTTATCTACAAGTGAAGTGTGCTTTATTTACATATTAATGAGGAAAATTGGTTGTATACATGTCTCATTACAGGGTCCCTGATACTGGTATGTCCCATGGAGAAAGATAGCTTCGAACCAGAAAGGAGATCTAAGTGCTTCCTACAGAATGCATTTGGCTAAACATTCCCAAGAGGGCACTTCATGATGTTAAACTGGGAAACAGGTTAATTCTACCACGTAACTGTTGGGGAATGGTAACTCAGAACGCAAAATCTGGAACAAATGCTTCAAGGAATCCTGACTGATATCCTTGCAATTCCGTCAGTATTTACTAAGGGTTAGAATTTTCTATCGAACTTAAAAGGATAAAAGCAAACTTGAGGTCAGTGGCATTTATACATCAGCTACTAAGGTACACGTATTCGCACGCGTACACTCACACACTCACTCAGTAGCATACATCATACAACACACCCACATCCACGCACTAATACATCTGGTATTGAAAACACACATACATTTGCTGGCCTTGCTTCAGTCAGCTTCCAAAACTCTTCGAAGACGAGCTAGACGCCAAGCCACTTCCAGTTTGATCTCCAGGAATGCGCTCCAGGAAGTTGTCCTCCCTAATGCACCTAGTAACACTGAAATGCCCATCTCACTTCTAACAACATCATGTAACCTGCCTTGATAAATAGCTGTTCATTTTCTAATAGCCATCAACGAACTCCAGCAGTCAAGTCATTCCAATCATTTCTCCATTCGGTAATCTGAGTCTAAACAATTCAGGTCTTTTCTTAGGGGCTTGCAAATCTTTAAGTACCATGAAGCTGAATCAATCTCTTTTAAATTGTGTGTGTGTGTGTGTGTGTGTGTGTGTGTGTGTGTGTGTGTGTGTGTGTGTGTGTGTGTGTGTGTGTATGTGTGTGTGTGTGTATCTGTGTGCCTGTGTTAAATACAGAAACAACAGAGCTAGTAATAGTTTCACGATATGTTAAATGGATATGTCTATAAAATACGCCATGTATCAACAACCGATATTTCACGCTCCGTTTATGTATTGTATATATTAAAAAGAAAGCCGCTGGACAGTGAGTATATAAGAAAACACGTGAAACGAAAACGTGAAGCGGGCTGATGCAAAATTTTAAACGAGAAGAAAATTGTGCTCATACGTTGATACAATTTTTCCGTTAGCACTCCCGTCCAAATGAGTTGGTAACTGATAGTGGATTATATTTCTTTTTTTCTTCTGAAGGCGTGACGTTTCCATTTTATGCAATGCACCAGGGAAGATAACCGCCCAAAATAGTGGTATTCGATAGTGAATCAAATGTAAAGTTCACATAATTTATGATGTTATAATGAAAACACTTAAACAGTCTCTCTTCTTTTCTAGTCACGTGTAGTATATGAATCTATGTTCCTGTATGCATATATATATATACATACATATTTATTTATGTGTATTTATATATGTAAGAATATATGTGTTTCCATGCCTGCGCGTTAGTAGGCCTCTACTTGCTATATATATATATATATATATATATATATAAATATATAAATACACACACACATATATATACACATATATATGTATATATATATATATGTATATATCTAAATATATATATACACACACACACACAAACATATACATACATACATACATATATATATACA
>NC_068985.1:57726118-57739784 GCF_001194135.2 Octopus bimaculoides | reverse complement strand
TATATATATATATATAGTGGTGATCTAATGAAAGTGCTTCTCATAACCTCAGAATGACCAGAAAACTGTCTAGGAACATTTAAATGCTATAAAATTTTGCAGACAATAGATTTATCCATTTATTTAATTTGCCAACCTTTTAATATTTTTATTTTTTTATTTTCCATCATTTATTTACTTATCTTTGTATTTATTGCATCCATTTTGTTTCTTTAGAGATATATGCACAAATCACACAACCATTAAAAGACAACTTCTTTGACAATCGCACAAATTTTACAGTAAGTATTTTGGTATCTTGTCTGTGGCAGGTGGCCGCGATGGTGAGGCGTTTTGATTAGTTGTCTTTTGTTGTTGTTTCATTTAAAGTTTCTAGTGGATTTTAATCGGTTCATCTCTGTCATCACGACGTTAATGCAAAAAGTAAAATGAAAAAATGGCAACTTTGTTAAAAGAAAACACGCACACTAATACAAACCCATGCACGTAGGCCTGATACATACATACACACATACATATATACCTTCATTATTTTCTAAAATACGATTGTGATGCGCATTTTATAATTGATTCCCTGGAGAATATGTGCATGTGTGTGAATGTGTGTGTGTAATATACATATACATGTGAGTGCCTGTGTATAATTGGTTTCTGGTATTATACATGCATACATATACTTGATATATATATATAGGGACATACGTACACACACATACATATACACATACATATATATATATATATATATATATATATATATATATATATATATATATATATATATATATATATATACAGAGAGAGAGAGAGAGAGAGAGAGAGAGAGAGAGGGCGGGAGACCAGCTCTATAGACAAAGATATATAAAATCGATTAAAATGTTTTTATAAATACTTTGTGATTTTCTGAGTGGTTTTTCTTTTACAGAAATGATCATGCACACACATACGTACACATGTGTGTATGTTTACGTGTGTGCGTTTGTGTATGTGAGGTGTATGTATGTGTCTTATATTTAATACATGTATACATCCATATACTTCTTCATTTTCTTTTTATATGTAAGTATTTGTATCCGCAATTTCATTAGCATATGTATCTACACACAATCGCGCGTGCGCGCACGCACACGTATATGTGTATATATATATGTGTGTGTGTGTATGTATATATATCTACATATGCATATATAGGTGTGTGTGTGTGAGTGTTTATGTGTGGCGGGTATTGTGACTTTAATCATTTATAAGCCTGTGGCTTCTTTATTTCACTATTTTTTTCTTTTTTTAAAACTTTTAATTATTTGGTGTTTCAAGATCGGACTAAATAACGTTTTTGTCTTCTTCTATGTCTACTAAATAGCGTCACCGTTGTATCTCTGACTGGCATCCTGCTAATATTTAAACCTATCAATAATCTCGTTCATGCTGTGTTTTGCCGTTTTTCCTCTGTTATACACTCGTATATATCTTTATATTATTCTTGTTTTAGACATTACACTGTGGCCATCCTGGCGTACCAGATCTGAAGTGCAACAAAATACCCCAGAATTTATTTGAGTTTTAAACCTTTTAGTTATTTTATTGTTGAGGTTTGCTGAACTGCTAAATAACGAGGACGTAAACAAACCTACACCGTTTGTCAACCGGTGTTAGGAGAAAAACACAAACACGGGCACACATGCGCATGTGAACATACATATTGCGGTAGTCTCATTGTAGCTTCTGTCAACAAAATCCACCCACAAGTCTTTGATCAGCCAAGAGGCAACACTTGATAACGCTTGCCTAACGTGCTGTGCAGTGGGACTGAACCCAAGATGATATGGTTGAAAAGCAATCTTCTTATCACACCGCTGCGCCTATTGGTTATTTCCTTTTAATTTAAATGTATGTGACACAGGGTAAAGCAAAAGAAAGATAAATGTTGCCGAACTTATTACTTTTGTACTGATGGGCATATTATATATTTGTATGTGTTGGTAGTCGGAAAGAATGCAATATGTCATCATTTTGTCTATGAATGTCATAATTTTGTGTTAATGTCTTAATATGAAAATCAAGAAACGTTAGCTAATTTGGTGTTTATGTGAAATTACTTAAAATTAGGATCAAAAAGACGTCTTGGCTATGACTTGATTTAGTTGTTGTTGTTGTATTCGTTTTGTTGTTGTTGTTGCTATATGTGGGGGAATATGTGTATGTGTGTGTGCATGCGTGCGTGTGATTGCTTGCGTTTGTGTATTTTAACTGACCTACAAGAGGAGAATAAGTAGAAAAAATACTCATATCGTAGATTTGTTTTGTGTGCTAGCTTACAGGTATATTACCAATTTACATAAATTTAAAGCAGTAATGTTGGTCCAGTTAGGTTGTCAAAGGACGTAGTTAGTCGAAATGACAACCGCATTACTGGTATATATTCGACTTTACCTCCCGAATCATAAAATGCAATAACAGATTTAACGGATAAATAAACAAAGAACAAAAAGACAAACGTTTGTATAGAACTTCATTCTCATTCCTATTATAGATCATATTAGTTTATAATATTTAAATTTACCGTGTCAAACAAATAAATTCAGATTAAATATTTTGCCATTTGTCGCAAGCAACTATGGTCTAGTATTCAACAATCCACCAGGTTTCATGAATTGAACCTACAGCCTTATGATCTTGAAGAGAAGGCACTAAATACGAGCCACACTTGTCCATATTTAATGTTTCTATGTCCCTCGTATACATCTTGCAGGGTCATTGGGTATAAAAGTGAAAATAAATTAATGAGCTATTTTTAGTTGTTTTCATCATATTTTCTTTGCAGTTATCAACGATATAACCCAAAATGCAGTGGTATAATACACGTTGGCAAAAAAAGCAAATGTATAATTTTAAATACATTATATGCGCTTTCACTGATTCAGTAAACACAAATCTTTAAACATTTATTTTATTGGATTAAATACGGAGTTATTTTTCCAGTGAGATACATAACACTAGAGGTTGATGCGCAACCAGACTGGGTGTGATTTGAAATCCGGTATTTGAAAACCCATTATTATGAAGGGTACGATCTCATCATGTGACAAATAAAGATAGAAGATATGAACCACTGAAGTACAGAGTTTACAGGTATTGACCACAGGACTTGCTGTCCTTTTTTTTTTTTACTTTTTACGTGTTTCAGTTATTAAAATGTGGCCATGCTGGGGGACCACCTTCAATTTTTAGTCGAATGAATCGACCCCAGTATTTACTTTTAAAGCCTGGTACTTATTGTATCGGGCTCTTTTGCTGGACCACAAAGTTGCGGTGATGCAAATACACCAACCTCGGATGTCAAGCGATGATGGAAGACACACACATGCACAAAAATACACACACGTACACACACACACACACACACACACACACACACACACACACACACACACGTATACATATACGACAGCATCCTTTCAGTTTGTGTATCATATCCAATCAAAAGGTTTTGGTCGGCCTCGCATATATTTTTTTCATGAAAGCTAAAGTTGACCTTCCCACGATTCAAAACATTTTCTCCCTCCCGCTCAGTATCAGTATATTATTGGTCTATATTCTTTATGTTACATTAGAAACAAAGAGATGCTCCTCTCTTATTCACTAGTTAGGTTTTGAACGTGGATATAAGCCAAGAGACACACAGCAAATAATATTCCTTAGATATTTCTACTTCAAAAAGTTAAAAAGAAATTGAATAGTTGACTTTTTAAATATTCATTCATGTTGTCTTATTCTAAATTATGTAAAAGAAGGTAAGAAAGAAGGACAGCAAGTAAATTGCTAAGCGTACTTGACTTTCTGACAAACATAACTGCCAAGTCTGGTTAACATAAGAAGTAACTCTTCGTAGATATAATCCAATGAGAGTTACACGGTACGTGTACCGTACTTTATAAATGATTTAGCAATTCGTAAATACACGTCAACTGCTTGAAAGCGATTATATAAGATCGACTTGACCTCACTCTATACTTGTTTTGATTTCTTCAGCATCATAGATAGTAAGGAATTAACAATATTTTTGCACTCGAAGTTGAATACATTCTATACCAAGAAACTTTAGTTGTTTTGTACACTATATTCTATTTCAAAATAAAACAAAATTAATGAAAGGGAAAGAAATATATAATATATTGGAGGAAATAAGTGTAACAAAATAGAAAAAGCGGAATGTGGAGGAAATTACAAATAAATCGTCAATATTTATTATCAAAGTCACCGAGAGAAATGAGGATGTCGTAGATATTTTTAGAGAAAATGTTGTTTACACCAGATCTTTCCTAACTCTACAAGATATTTATATAACAAGAGTCAATTCAGTAATAACCAGAGAGACAAGTTTGTCCCGGTCTAAAATATCCAATGTAGTCTTCCTTTTTAAAACGATTGAGTGTAACTAGAGGATGGTTCACCTGCTTTTGCTCGGAGAAAATACTACTAAATCCTCGGCGAGCTGGCACAATCGTTAGCACACCGGGCACAATGCACAGCGAGATTTTGTCCGTCTTTTAAGTTGCAATTTTAAATTATGCCGATGTCAACTTTGTCATTTATCCTTTCGAAGTCGATAAAATAAGTACAAGATGAGAACTGCAGCAGATGTATTCCCAAAATAGCTAGCCTTGTGTCGAAGAAACCATTTAACTTCAAGCTAACAACGATCGAATAATGGGTGGTAAAATAAAATCCAGTCGAGACAATGGCGTCCCTTTTCAGTATCTTAGAATGTATTATTTATGACGACAGAGTGAGATTTAGCTGCTATTTTGTGAAAAGAAAACAATAAAAAAAAAAAAACCTCCCGAGGTTTAGAAATGCGAAAGTTACAGTAACTTATGAAAACAACATGCGACTTTATTGATATAAAGGCTTTAGTCCTTTGTCTCAAATACCGGATTTCAAATCACACCCAGTCTGGTTGCGCATCAACCTCTATCGATAGCATTCAAAACGGAATTAATATATTGGAACTGGTTACAATACCTTCATACCAATATAGCGTGGTTACTGAGAGATAAGAGAACACTGATAATATATGACTAGACACATTTATGAGCGAAGATAACACAGCAACATATATAAGAATGTATGGGCTCACACATCTCTCTGTCTGCATATGAGTACATACATATTTATACATACATACATGTATATATATATATATATATATATATATATATATATATATATATATATATGTGTGTGTGTGTGTATGTATGTATGTATGTATGTATGCATATACATATATATGCCTAATATATGTATGGGACGAAAAGTATTTGTAAATATATTTAAATAAAAGGCAGTGAAGCTTAGCTAATTCGATCCATAGTGTTGATTTATTTGACATGAAAGCAAATGTGAAATATTTCATAGGATTTTGAAAGAATTGGAGTATAAAACACATCAGAAATTTACCAGCGTTCAGCTATTATACACGCTTGCGTAAGTATTTATATGAATATGGATGTTCTTTTTATAATCTAGTCAAAAACACACACACTTACACACATATATAAGTATGATGATTCTTATATATAATGTGTGTATGCAAATATATATGTGTGTGTATATTTGTATAAGCCAATGTATATGTGAATATATGCATATGTATATGTGTGTGGTTGTATATGTTCGTTGGTATATATGTCTGTACGTTGCTATATGTAGTTACATATTCATAAAATATATTCAATCAACCTAACAATTGCAGCTCAACGCTAATTCTTCTCTGGTTATTCATTCTCTAGACAGTACTATCATATTTTTCCATACTGGTCGCAAACACACAGAAACACGCAAACAGTTATACACACACACACACAATCACGCACAAACAAACACATACACACACACACAATCACGCACAAACACACACATACACAAACAAACACACGCAGATATACACGCACATGCGCACGCACACACGCAAACACACACACACACAAATTATAACGTCAGTTTTCTTTTACTCAACAAATTTGCATGAAAATATTCAGAAATTGTAGATATTTGTGGCCGTCTTTTTAATATCTCGTATCTCTCAAAATATACCCATCTATTTTTTAAAAAAATGCATGGCAAATACAGACCAAGATATACAGCACGTCAAGACGTCAACGGCTTGAATAGCTTTTAAGTCAGCTCAATCAGGGATAATTTGGAGCTAAACAATAATAAACACAACAACGAGGACGACAATGGCGATAATGATAATACATAGGATATTAAGAAAATGTCCTTAAAATCCTATAAGAATTTAATAGATTTATAATACAGGAAATACTTTGGCACTCATATTTATTCTCGATAAAATTGTTGGCTCACTGGAGAAGGAAGAGGCAAAACACAATTTGATAAAATGCACATCTTCATGTATCAGATGTAAATGTACGAGGTTGGGCATCCAACAGGGTCTTAAACGATTAATTTAATCAAGAAAATGAATCCGAGTGACACAATGTAGCAACAGAGCCCCTTTATACAAAGCTACTGTACATTAAAGAATGATTGCCATCGTGTTTGTCTCCCCAGTTTTATTGACCAAAAAATGAGGCAACGTGAGAATATGGCTAATATATTTTTTTCAGTATGCCCCGAAATGGGATCGACCCGAATATTAGATGATTACAAAGCAAAATTCTTAAATAGCCAGCAATGAATTTGCTCGTGTGTGTATATGTATAAATTTGAAAGACTCAATTTATGATTTACTCACGTTTGCCATCAAATAACTATAAGAGTTACAGGTATATTTGTGAAGACCAACGAATCCCATGCCCTCTTACCTTGCCGCAACTTGTGCATTTGTGTGTGTGTGTGTGTGAATGTGAGCTTGTATGCGTGTATGTACGAGTGTATATGCATGTATGGCGTGCGAGTATGTGTACGTACGTAGCTAAGCAAGTAATGGTGTGGTAAATAGAAGTAGGATAAAAGAGCAATTTTAATGAATTATGCATGACAAATAATGAATGACAAAGCCAACAATGTAAGTGAGCTGAACTTGGTTTCAGTACCTGTATTTTTTATATTCTTCTTATGTATTTATTTTTTTATTTTGATAAATTGGATCTAATGAATTTCGATGAAACAAATTATCAGAAAATGATATCCTTCTTTCCATAAAAAGCAGAAAAGAAGAACCATTGCGTTCTCTACATTACGTGCACTTCAATTTTAGTATTCAAATATTAGACACTTTACCTATGAGACACACACACGTATAGATATACATATATACATACATACGTACTACACACACACACACACACACACACACACACATATATATATATATATATTATGTGTGTGTGTGTATATATATATTTTCATTCATTTACTTGTCTCAGTCATTTGACTGCGGCCATGCTAGAGCACCGCTTTTTGCCGAATGAATTAACCCCAGGACTTATTCTATGTGAGCAAAGTAATTATTCTACTGGTTTCTTTTGCCGGACCACTAGTTTACGGGGACGTAAACACAACATCGGTTGTCAAGCGATGGCGGGGAGACAAACACAGACACACAAACATGCACATATATATAAAACGGGCTACTTCCAGTTTCCGTCTACCAAATCCACTCACAAGCTATTTACCACACAACCACTTTTGCACCTATATATATTATTCATTTAAAGAATAAAATACATGTCTTTAAATATTACTAATAGTTTCATATGTTGAGAAATTTCTCAAACATACTCATCAGACACAAATGACACATCTATCATAACGAAGTAAAAAGAAGTTTAATAAGAGAAAAAAACTCGAAAAATCTGAGATAGCTACATATAGAAAACGCGGAATGTTAAAGAGAATCGGAAAACGAAAACAAAAAACTAAAATGTAAAAATTAAAGGAGTACTTTTTTGTTGAATTCTTTTATCATGGAACAGTATATTGTATATATATATATATATGAGGTGGGTATGTGTGTTTGTACATACGGTTATCGCTTAGGTTTAAAAAATTAATACAGTTTGAATGTAGCTTATTCGATAAAGTGAGTTTATTATTGTACTGTATCAGCTTCGCAAAACATATTTATTGCTCTCAGAAGATTTACAAACATTTCACATCGCATATATTCTTTTGTGTCTATAAAATAATAGTGTCCACCTGCTGTGTTGTGTATCCTGGTCTCTTGAGTGTTAGAATACATGTTATGTTGACAGATGTATGTTTGTGCCCCACAGGCCAACTTCAACGTTCTATCCAAAAGGAGTTTTCAAACTAATATTTTCATGCTCTGTGTTATATGCTTCGAGAAACAATATTCCGAAAAAGATTAATGTCACGTTCTATCGAAAGTTAATAAAATTCTTATGACTTCAACACACACACACACACACACACACACACACACACACACACACACACACACACACACACACATACACACACACACACACATATATATATATATATATATATACACACGCATGTATGTACGTATGTATGTACGTATGTATGTATGTACAACAATGAGAAATTCCTCCATCTTTTCTCCGTGTAATAAATATAATCTGCGAAAATTATTCATCTTATCGAATACGCTACACCCAACGGTTACATCTGTTCCGTTAATAAAGTAAAGCGCGTTTCAAAATGAGTGAGCCGCTCACAATGCACTAACAAATACGAAATAGCTGCAATACTTAATAAACTTAACCTTCGGTGGAAATATGTTGTCTTTTAAATCGCTTTCTGTATAATCTGGTGCATTTCTGTTGGAGGTTCTGATGCTCTGGAAATAATTTTAATCTTTCTTTCAAAAAAATTCACTGATATTTTGCTGTTCAACGTGATTCTTTTACATACATATTCGGATGTAGTCATACACACACACACACACACACACACACACACACACACATTACTAGTATACATACTTATATTCGTACAAACATAATTACACAGATACACGCACACACACATACACTCATATATATATATATATATATATATATATATATATACATATGTATATATACATGTACATACACACTCACAGATGTACGATGTATGTGTATGTATGTGAGTGTGTGTGTGTGTAAATGTGTGTGGACACCATGTGCTAAATTTTACATAAATATTTATGCACACGCACTTGCAAATATATATGTACATATATGTACAACATTCACATATACATAGGCATATAAATACATACGCAAGTACATATTCTCATGTTGCATAACCAAAATCAGCAGTCACAGAATTAAACTTTATGGGATATTTTCTTTGTAGCTGTTCACCTGTCATTCATTTTCTGTCTTTCGCAATATTTATTTTTGGAATGTTCTGAAACTATTTCCGTGTTCTCACGAAATTCCTTTTTCAGAACAACATAATAGCATCGAATCCAGTCACTGATGGATGTTAATTCACATTGCACTCACAAAAATGAGGAAAGCTGAGTACTTAACCAAAGAAAAATAGCACATTTTACTTTTGAATGTACGTAATTAGCTTCTGTTTATTGCATGTAGTTGAAATTCTTTATCTATATATGTATCGACGAAGCTTTTCTTCTGTCCATGTAAATGATGACCGAACTTTATGATGAAGATTGAACAATCCGATTATTATGAATGTTTAGTTTTTGTCGCCGCAGAAGATGACTAACTTCTCATTTTTCGTTTTTCTTTATAATGAACATATTCATGGCACACAAGTTCATGTACAGCTGAATAAATGTAATTTTAATCATATTTTTAATGAGTTTGATCCAAAGTAAAGGACTGTGTACCTTCTTAGGGGATACTGTTTACACTGCGCTTAGATGATGCCAGTCGACTCATGGAGAAAGATATGAGCAAAGAGTACGAAACTAAAATTGCCTAAAACGGCTATATACGACCCGGTACCACTGAGAAAAAAACAAAATAAGAAGTATTGATTTCAGCCAAGGGAGACAGCAATTTGTTGTGTAGAAATTTGAGTGTGTTTGTAAGTAACTTAAAACCAGTTAGCTGACTGGCCTTTCTCTGCATGATATCGATATCCGTGTGTGTATAACACCACAGTCACATAGGTGGGCACAATACTCTATTATCAGCTTCACATGAATTTCAAAAGTATCCATAGATAATGCGGGTGAAAGAATATTCTAGTCTGCAATCTTCGTAATGTTAAGGATGAGCCTTCACCAGACAAATACACCTCAGTGATAGTGAGACTTTGTTGCGAATTTTTTTATGTTTAAAAAGGGCGAGGAGCGATCATGTATTATTCATATGTGGAATGTCTGAGCATTTTGTTGAGACAAGATTGGCATGACCCCATTGGAATAAGTTTGAGACGTTTTAATTCATACATTTACTGCACATATATTGAGAGATGTCTAGCCTGCATGTGGATGAAGCTTAGGTAGAAATATTTATGGAAGAATGAAAGGTGATATTTGTGTGGAAATGGGTGTTGCGGGTTGTGATGGCAATTTAATCATTGATGTACAGGAGGAATGATAAGAAAAAGAAAACTGAACGTTAGGGTGCAATTAGAATTGGTTGTTAGTAGCGTTAGTCAAAGAGAAATCTATATACTAGAAGAGGTTGCAATCTGAGGGAAAGACACCGATCAGAGACATGGTGTGAGGATGGGGGAGATTCTTGAATAGTGAAGTTTTTACAGATTTCCTAGCCAGACAACGTCGAACGATCGCTTCATGTTGAATGTTAAAAAAAATTAGAAACTGCTTCTGTCAGTTTTCTCGAAGGTAAAAAATTAAAATTGAGTGGCGTAGAAAAGTGAGCTTTCAGTACATCTAGTCTCGAAAAAAAAAATGAAACATACTGACTATTGTTAAGAACGGAGAGAGATAAGCGTGGCTGTCTCCATCACGGTTGGAAGTGAGTGGGATGAGACCAGTGTCACAAGAATTGCGATCGCCGTAGTGCATTTGCTTGGACATTGGTTTAAAACCTTCCAATAGAGGTAAATACACACATGGGCTAGGTGGTAGTCTTAAACCCAAGGAAGTGATGTTGCTGTTCAAGAAGGATTTATTAAGCTACTTTAACAGGAAAATTAATTTGATGCTAGGACCCTTGAACTGAATGTATATTTCATTCTGTATACAATTAAATATACTTAATAATATAAATTTCTTTATAGAAATTATAATGGCCTTTAAGCACGATAACTTTTAGATGTTTCACAAAAAGCAATTAATAATCACAAGAGATCAGTGAACGGACACCTAACCCTAACCCTAACCCTTCCATTATACAAGATTTGAAATATGTCTCTTTTTTAATTTTAATGCATTCTCATTTCCTAATGAAGAAACATTAGAAATGATTGGATGCTACCTCATAAAGCATTATATTCAATAGTTATTAAGAGTTAGTATTAGAAATATCAACGAATAGTTTGTGAGTTTAGGGAATTCATCTTTTTATAGCCGTTTTCTTAATTACATTTACAACATTTTTATTAATCTATCTTGTAGAAATCCCCTTAGGCAACGAAATGAGTAATACACAAACGCATACATACATAAGCATTCATACATATGAATGTGTTTTCATATATAGGCAACGGTAACTTCTAACGCATATAAGTATTGGTCGTTCAAAAGAAGGCGGAGCAAACATGCCAGTTCGGGTTCGATTCGACACTGGTAGTGTATAAAATGTGTCTTCCACCTTAGCTTCGGAAAACGAAATCGTTGTGAGTGAAATTCAGTAGACAGGCGCTCTACAGAAGAACGTCGGACACATACATGCACACGCACACAATCACACACACACACACACACACACACACACACACACACACACACACACACACACACACACACACACACACACACACACACACACACACACACACACACAACTACGCGAACCTGTTCGTTAGCTACATTGAGGCCCAAGTATTTTCATGATTCACTGCTCTCACTCACGAAATATACGGTCATTATATTGATGTCTGTATCGGTGCGACCTCACTCTCCCGCGAACAATTAGATTTCGTCCTCTCTTTTGTACAATCCTTCCGTCCTGCCCTAGAATTCTCCTTCACCGTTTGCAACACCTCTGTCGCCTTTCTCGACATTTCAGTCAACATACACAACTCCGCTCTCACTACCTATATCCACTACAAACAAATCGACTCACATTCATACCTTAACTTCTCCTCCCCCCACCCTACCCACACCAAGCTCTCCATCTTCTACTCCCAATTCCTCCGTCTGCGCAGGCTCTGCAGTGAAAAACATGACTTTGTGACTCAGTCTCAATTCATGGCTCACTACTTCATCCTTCGTAGAAATCTCACCATTATCCATACCGCCAGTCTCAGAGCACTTTCCGTGGACCGTGCATTTACTCTTTCTTCTCGCACTCACACCGCCGTTGGCCATCTACCATTTTCCATCACCTACCACCCCTTCAACTTGCCCCACCAACGCACCATTCTCCGAGCCTTCCGGCGACTCCAGTCCGACACCTCCACTTCGCACATCTTCCCGAACCTACCACTTCTCTTTTTCAAACCCACAACCTACGTGACTTCCTGGTCCACAGTTTCTTCTGCAATCCCACCTCTCAACCTGGCTCGTTCCCCTGCTCGCACTCACGCTGCCGCACTTGCGCCTACCACTCCAACACCATCTCCTCACAGGTATCCATCATCGTCCCTATCATATCACTGATACCTTTACCTGCACTTCTAGCAACGTCATTTACTGTATCTCCTGTTCTTTCTATTCTTCTCTGTACATCGGTCAAACAGGACGCTGCTTGGCTGACCAGTTCGCAGAGCACCTCCGATACATTAGACGCGGCAATGAGACCCTGGTCTCACGCCATTTCCGCTCTGTCGGTCATTCATTACAACACCTGTCTGTGTACGGATTGTCTTTGAACAGGTGCCCTACGTACTCCCCACACTGCCGTGAACAATAAATAATCTTCTCTCTTTGCTCACTTGCGTCACATAGACTCAATTCCCTTCCCGTCTACATCTGTCTTCTCCCCTCTCCTTTCTTCATCTTACACCCACTTCCTCTCTTCACCCTTAGCCACCCTCTCCCTTCATCTATACCACTCCACCCACACCCCATCACTACACATCCCTACACATCCCACACCCACACACACCACTCCTACCCTCACATCCTACACCCAATGCTCACATCCCCACATCATACACTCACATCCCCATACACCCAACACCGACACATCACACCACACACCAACACACCACAACACCACATCACACTACATCACACCACCCCACATCACTCCGCACACACTAGCACTAACCGCTTCCCAGCACCCACAGCATTACCAACACACCCACATGTTACAGCTCACTAGTATTTTATTATCTCCCCTTCTTCATTGCTCTCCTAGCTCTCCTCTCTAACTACCTTTGTCCAACCAATCTCCATCGCTGACCGTTAAATCCCGAATTTTCATTGTTTATTCTCTCTGTTTATTTCCACGTGTTCCTTTCTGTTGAAGAGCGTAGGCTCGAAACGTAAAAGAGTTTCCCACTTTCCCGAGCATCAAACTAATACACTTGTTTATTGTTTATACACCTGTCTTCGCATTTTGTTTTTCTTTTGGAAATTTGAACTATATATATATATATATATATATATATATAT
>NC_068985.1:57719153-57725775 GCF_001194135.2 Octopus bimaculoides | reverse complement strand
ATATACCCATTTGTATGCATGTATCTACACATATGTATATATACACACACATTTAGTTGTATGTATGTATACATATATATTTCTTTATATATATATATAATTCTATATATATGTGCGTATATATGTATGTATATATGTGTTGAATACATGGATTCATTCACAATGAAACACACGCATGTGCGTATAGATAAATAGACAGACAGACAGACAGTAAGATAGATAGATAGATAGATAGATAGATAGATAGATAGATAGATAGATAGATAGATACATAGATAGATAGATACATAGATAGATCTCATCGCATTCAATACATGCACTACGTTCCTACATGAAGCTGTTTTATGAGAAACTTAGGAAGAGCTTACATTAATTTCAGAGCTGGTATACGGCCAGCACTTTCTAGGAAGAGTTTTAGTTGATTAGATTGACCCCAGTATTGAACGGTTACTGGTTTCATCGTCCGCAAAAGGATGAAAGGCAAAGTCGACCTCGGGGACAATTTGAACTCAGAACGTTAGGACGGAAGCATATTGGGTCGTTTGCTGATGATTCACGGCCTTGATTCAAAAACTCAGATGAAAACAGAACAACAACATTTATTGTTTGCTACAATACTTTACAAAGTATTCTCTAACTTTTCTTTTTATATCACCCTAAGTTATGCACAAAAGTACTTCAGAAACCATCAGCATGAACACTGGTATACTTGAGGAAAAAGCTTATGTACAGCAATCACATTATATATTCCACATCATCTACCTTATTATTTCTGTGTTTTACATGTTCGTACATATTTTACTTGTATTGTAAAAAAGATTCGTTTGTTGTCTATTCCAGAAGTTTATCATTTAATTCGAAGAAATTTTGTCACTATATACGATATATTATGTATCCTTATATAGTAAATCTCAAGTTCATCTCACAGTCTTTTTTCATATATCGACAGCTTCCAGGTCATCAAGACCACATCACCTAGTATTGTGCAAATGAAACTACTATCGGTTACTTCTCAGACTGCTCCAACTATTGATCATGACATGATGTCTAAACTGTAGGTACCGACTTCCTGAAGAGTAAATTTAAATTCATTCTCCAACGTGGATATACAAATCGTGTTTCTTGCAGCATCACCCCCCCCCCCGCATATCAACCAGTATGCTCATCCCCTTTCCCATTAGCCCCACTGAAAGGTATCCCAGAGAGGCTCTTTTTCAGAGAAAGCATACTGTATATTAAACATCGATGCAAAATTTCGGACCACGGCCAATTATTGACAGCTTTGAAATCATAGATACGTCCCACAGTGGACTGCTGTTACATATCCAGACAGCATAAACTTCATCTAGAAAGCAACCAACTGAGCAAATCACAAGACATGCAACAGCCAACATCACCGAGCTTCACCGAGCTTCACCGTTAAATTCCCTTTAAATTGTAGTAGTACCCTTTGGCTCGGTCCTCCAATGCATATGAACTGGGATGAGATTATGTGCAGAGTAGTAAATCTCATTCAAAAATAGCTTGTGTTGATACTATCATCAAAAATGTGTGAAGATATTGTAAACAAATAAATCGTGTTAGACTTATATAACTTTCTCAGCGTAGAGCTTGGCATCCGTTAACGTCCGCTCAAAGATATTGACGACCACGTTTTTGGTCTTTTGTAGAATAAACGTGATCTGTTGGGTAGGTGGTTTATCTTCTGCAACGAAATTTCATTTTCATTTGGTCGATGACGTACACACATTCGCTCGGGCATGAGTAGTCCTAGATGAAGCCGTTCTTCACGCACTCGACCATTGCTAACGTGAAGACTTTTGTCAAACTGCTGTAGTGGTGTACATGACTAATATATCAGGTAACTTTCATGATCCACCTTTCTTTGGTCGGGAAGCGCGTGTTGTTTTACATTGAATGGGTGAATATTTCAAAGAATGTGTGTGTGATGAATGCTATAGAAGCATCTGTAAACAGTCATTTATTTATTTACTAGTATTTGTGAACAAAACATCATCAGATTCCAATTTCCAATCAACGGTTATACTTAGAATTGAAGAACAAATGGGAACAGTGTAAGCATCTCGAGGTGGGTACTAAACCGGACTAAAACTATTGACATGTACTTAGCATAAATCGAGTGAATTGATTTACATTCTGCCAGTGCAAATAAACCACTGAACGCCACCTTAAACAGGATGATTACTCGGCTCTCTGGGTGTCCATAATCTTGGAATAATATCATAACGAAACATTTGTGTTGATAGTTTACTTCTCTTTTCATGCAAAACGCACATTTTGTATTCTCTTAAATATACTGGAGATAACACGAACAATAAGGATTATTTATATAAAATTTTGGCACAAGATGAGCAATGTCGTGGAAGGTGATTAGCGGATTACACTGAGCTGCTGTATTAAACTGGTACTTATTTTCTGGATCCTGAAAGGATGAAAGTCAGCAGCCGACCTATGGGCAATGATTTCAAACCAGCATATAGCTCAGCGTACTAAAGATTCTACCACCTCGCTACCTATGAACAATAAGCATTATTGTTGTTGTTGCTGCTGTTGTTGTTGTTGTTGTTGTTGTTGTCGTTGTTATTATTTTCATATAAACTAAACAGATTTCATTGCTGGAAAAGAAAAAAATCCTAACATCGGGTTAGATGAATCATCCTATCGGGCTAAAACAAGTAGCATTAGATGCCAAGAACACTCCTAGGTATCCTAGCTGTCCCTAATAACATTTTTTGCTGTAGTACTGGGATACATTTAACCGCACTTCCATAGTCTTTGTAATTCAATAGCTAGGTCCCGGTACTTTGCTATTTTCTCTATACTTCTCATTAATGTTTTCATTATTTGTGACTGTAAAGTCAATTATCAGGCAGTTTCTATTCTCTTAATCTACTACTACTACTACTACTACTACTACTACTACTACTACTACTACTACTACTACTACTACTACTACCAAATCAGGCCTTCTAGCTTCTATTACTCTGTCAATCTGAATGTTGAAGTCACACAGTCTCTTATATTTCTTCATTTCTAGTATTTACTAGGTTCATATTCATACCATTTATCAGTATGTTAAAATCCTAGCTTTCTACATTGTGGATTACACGCTGTAGATTGTCATTTCTTTCTTGTATTCTTTCTGTACCAGCAGGATACATTCAGTTATTATCTGCATAATTCTGTCCTCTTTCGATTTACATAAACTACATTCAGAATCTACTTGGTGTTTCTATCATGGTTTTTTAATACTTAATGTTTGATCTTCTGCAGCTAGTAACAAACTTTCTGTCTCTCTCTTCAGCTTTCCTTTCTGCAACCAGAACCATGTTCACTACTACTTCTACTTATTGCAACTATCTTTGGAATTCTACCAGGCAACATCTCCTGTTAGTCAGTCAATTTATATTCTTTTTTCTGGTTTTTAAGATCGGTGTTTTGGTTTCCCTATGTCATGTTGTGACTCCAGAAGCTCTTAATAAACTTTCTTCACTATTACCTACGTAAGAGTCGATATCTCCTCTAATTCCACACAGTCTTCTATTGATATTAAACCTTTTACACCCTCCTTTCCAGGTAGGTATAATCTTGTTACTCCTGCTCTTGGTTGGCATTCATATTGCATCCATTCACATTGGATTCTTAGTCCTTCATTCATAAATAATTTCTTCCTAGCCCTTATGTCTAACTTTGCTAATTCAGTTTTTATCCAATCTACAAGAGCTGTTGAGTGTCTAAGTAATGATACGGGTCAAGTATTTACATCTTTCACTTGATTTGGACGATTTAGATATGACTTCATTAGCTTCATCACCCTTCTGATGTACTCCTCAAATTTCGTTTTCATTTTTGTAGTTAGTACCTTGTCAGATTCTAATGCTCCTAGATACTTATAACTCTCTCTCTCTCCTCCTTTCAATGATTTTAATGTCTGTCTATCTAGTAACTGAAAGCCTTCATTGTTGACAACCTGCTCCCTTCTCATGACTAATATTGTACACCTATCTATGCCATTAAGGAATCTATCTATTTTTTATCCTTACTAAAAAATCTTCAGATCATCCATGTAGAGCACGTGGTTGATTTCTCTCTTACTATTTCTGAACTGATACCCTGCCTTTGCCTTCCTTAATACTAAACTGAGAGGGATCAAAATACGACAAACATAAAAGAGGACAACGAGTCCCCTTGGAAAATTCCTCTTCTGATATTAACTTTCCCTAAGAGTGCGTAACCTGAGTAGAGATCTACTTTCCATTTTTTCATGCTAAAGCTATTTAATTCTATTATTATTATTATTATTATTATTATTATTATTATTATTATTATTATTATTATTATTATTATTATTATTATTATTATTATTATTATTTTCCAATTGACTTACATTTTATTTCATCTTCTGACCGTGTCTCAAATAGTGACCTTAGGCAAGTATATATTAGAGGGAGAGGAAGTTCCAGAGAATGTGAGCGGTCGATGTCAACACAAGCCTTTGAGTCTCATAGGTTGTTTGTTTCCTAGGGATCTGTTGAAACATGTTTCACTATCTTTCTTGTTCATTCCCATGGAACCTACAACAATGGGGGTGTTGCCTTGTCCTAGATATTTCAATCTCAAGCTCCTTATATTTCAACAGTTTTCCAATTCCTTTGCTGATATGCAGGCACGGTCATATCAGTTAACAGTCATGTTTTTCCTCTTATGTCTTTGATGACGATGCCTGGCCTGTTTTCATTTATTTGCCTGTCTGTATATATACCCATAATCCCATAGGATGGTAACGTTCTCTTCCTCAATGACTGTCTCTGGATGGTGTTCATACTAGTTCTTAGGTTGCGGGATATCATTATGACGGCATACGCTCCAGGTCAAGTATTGGCAAACAAGACCATGCTTGGATCTACATGCTATAGTGCCTTGGACTGAGAAACCGGTAACAATGTGGTCAATACTTTCCACTTTGTCCTTTTCAGAGTCTAAAGTGTAGACATTAGCTTGACAGTTCCGCGTCAGGAGACTCGTAACCTGTGCCGTTATGATAAATTCTTCTGTTTCGGCTTTCAAACCAGCACTCTGCAGCCACTAATGAGTTCTTCTCATATCTGCATCAGCTTCCCCAGCTCGTTTGGAGTATTGTCCATGAAATGGTTTTGCTTGCCACAGTCTCGATATTATCTCTAAGCTCTCCTGTTTGGCTTTATAAATTTTTGCTGCTTCCTGGTCTGTATTTATATGCCTCTTTCGCGTGTGAGTTCAATTTCTTACTCTGTTCGTGTTGCCTTACCAGCTATATCATCCAGTCGATTTTACTTTCGAGGTACACTTGGAGTCCTAATGCGGGCGTTTTATGGGCGTCTCAATTTGGATTAGTCCTTTATCGCCTTCCTGTGGTCGAAGATAGAACCTGCGGACGTCTGATTCTGGGTGGTGCAACCTGTTTAGTGTCAGCAGTTTCCTGGTCTTTATTTCTATACGCTGGAGTCCCATTGATGACATTAAGGCCAAAATGGACAACTGCTACCGCCAGGTTGTTTATAGAAGTACTTCTAATCTAGAAGTTCAGCACAGACTTCAGAACCATTCTGACACGTCATTTATACACTTTACTGATGTATTTTATTCATCCCTGTTGAATGCCTTTCCCTTCATTTACATCAAAATATAAAACCTTCTTGATGCAGGACCTTGATAGATGTATCATGATCAAGTTGTGTCGTAGTATTAGTTCCCAGGTTACCAAGTTTGAACGAAGCTTTTGCAACATGTCAAGGCCAAATTCCATATTTGTCATCGCTGAATGTTTTTATTGTTATTAGGAGCCCTTTCAGGTTTTTGTCATCGTTTGCATATAATTTCAGATCATTGACGTAGAGAAAGCGTGAGATTAACTTGACAAACATTTTGTACCCGTGATTTATTCTATTCGGCACGTGGAACAAGGGAATGAGGAAGCGCCAGAAGAAGAGAGGGAAGAGTGAATCGCCCTGGAATACTCCACGTTCTATTTTGTTGTCCTCTATTACATACCAGACTTTCTCAGGTTGAGAAACTATTTTGTGTCTCACAGTCCCATACTGTCCTGTAGAAAGCCTTTTATGAAAAGAAAGAGCTTGTATACATTTAGTGTCTGCAAGATCCAACCATGTGGGACATTGTCAAATGTCTTACGATAGACATTCTATGGCGTGGTAAAATTTCGTTTTGAGGTCATTATTATTATTATTATTATTGTTCAGTTGTTTTATTTTTATAACGTGCTTTCACTTCACTACCGTGCGCAGCTCTGTGCACCTTGGGTATGTGCTGTGGTTTGCTGTGGTGCTCTTATGGTTACTGTATTGAAAGTGATTTGCGTAGGATGTGTGCAGTGCCCAGTAGTGCATTTTTCTGTATGTTATATATATTTGTAAATCCTGTTGTTTTTGTTATGTATTTGTCTGAATATTTTTTTTATTATACCTAAGGCACCTACTATGATAGGAATTGTTTCTGTTTTTAGATTCCATATTCGGGTTACCCCTATTTCCAGGTCTTTGTATTTTGAAAGTTTTTCCATTTCTTTTAGAGAAAAGTTGTCATCTGTTGGTATTGATACATC
>NC_068985.1:57714738-57717305 GCF_001194135.2 Octopus bimaculoides | reverse complement strand
CTTCAGTTATAGCTTTATTGATCATTAATTGATCTTTACAGCCGTATGAGCCCTTGCAGCATACCTTCTGCTCTTCTGGAAACAAGTTGTTATTTTCCAGGTGCTTACTTAATCTCTGCGATATTATTGCAGTAAAGGATTTGTAGATCGTAGGGAGACAGGTTATAGGTCTATAGTTTTGTGGTTTCTCCGTTTCCGTGGATTTGGGAATTAAGATGGTTTTCCCTTTCGTGAGCCATTCAGGCATTGTCTCTGGCTCTGCTAGTATGTTGTTAAAGTTTTCTGCCAGCTTTTTATGCACTCCTGTCAGGTGTATGTTAAAGTTTTCTGCCAGCTTTTTATGCACTCCTGTCAGGTGTCGTTAAAGTTTTCTGCCAGCTTTTTATGCACTCCTGCCTGGTGTTGTTAATGTTTTCTGCCAGCTGTTTATGCACTCCTGTCAGGTGTTGTAAAAGTTTTCTGCCAGCTTTTTATGCACTCCTGTCAGGTGTAGTTAAAGTTTTCTGCCAGCTTTTTATGCACTCCTTATTATTATTATTACTATTATTATTATTATTATTATTATTATTATTATTATTATGAAAAAAAATCATCTTTGTTTTATGGGTATAGCGAAAAATATCAACTATCCACACCCAGCGGAATAAGATGATATTTGTTGATTGAACATTTGTTTACTGAACGTGTTTACTGAACATGTCCATTAATAAACAGACGTTATTATTATTATTATTATTATTATTATTATTATTGTTATTATTATTATTATTATTATTATTATTATTATCATTATTATTATTATTATTATTTTATGTTTGACTTTTGTTTTGCATTTGTACAAGTTGGATCCAAGTCTCACCCAGAGACCTCAAGAGACAACAAGTTAGAAGTTCATTTAGGTGTTATGCCTAGGGTACCATATATTTGGATTTGTACAGTTTTGTTCAAGTGAATGTTTAAGAAACCATAAGAAAATTATGTGTTTGCTTTAAAATTTGAGATCACATAGACAGTATTTTACGTAGGATATGGGCAGTTCCCATGAGCACTATCTTTTGAACTTCAGCCATTTTGGGGTTTCCTGGAATCTGATCTAGGTAGTAATCAACCCGTTTCGCTGTCATTCCCAGGGCACCTATGACAATAGGTATTGTTTTCGTCTTCAGATTCCACATTTTGCTAATTTCTATTTCAAGATCTTTATATTTGCTCAGTTTTTGGTAGGTCTTGACAGATACGTTTATATCGATTGGGACAGTCATATCAATGAGGAGGCATGCTTTTTGTCTGAAGTCTTTCAGTATGATGTCTTTATTATTATTATTATTATTATTATTATTATTATTATTATTGAGTAAGAGAGCAGCATATGCCATCAAAGTGACACTGGGTTACAAATATATAGAACCCAATATACTCATCGTGACTACCGGTCCGATAAGGGTACACCAGGCAATTGCATCACAAACATATGTGATGGACATGGTGACTTCATATCAAGATTAACAGCACACGACCTACTGTGATTCAGCTAGAATTTTCTTCAGGTCTATTAGCCCATCCCACTCAAAAGGTCCATGCATAAGGGTTGTTTAAAGATGAAGATTGAAATACCCATGTTTCCAGAGAGCATTATTAAATTTTCTAAAAAAGGCCCTCTCAACACATGGCTATGATACTTTACCAGTGCTCCAGCTCGTGATGAAAGATGCACATATCACCAGGCAATAAGAGACATAGTTAATTTGTTAAGATCAAACAACTGACAAGCAAATGTGCGATGTTGAGTAAAATATTTGCTGTAGCACTTCTTTTACACCAAGATAAAAGATGTATATTATAATGCTTCCTATCATTTAAGATGAGAATCCATGAGAGCCACGCTTTGGTATTCCATTAGGGCATTTTTATTAATATTAATATCTCTGGGTGCAGATGAGAATGAACTGGCTGGTCTGTTCCGGAGGTCTTTCCGGTCGGGAACTATCATCGATAATTACCAGAGGTCGGTGGCCTAGCAGTGCTACCGGGAGGCGCTACCGGTTCGAGCTAAACTCTACAGGCACGGACGTGCTGTGAGACGGGCTTGTCCGAGGTGCGCGCAAAGTGACGAAACCGCTCTGCACGCTCTCGTTCAGAGTCCAAGCATCTCTGACTTGTGGAGTTATGTCGAACAGCTGCTGTCACGTGTGGGACGGATCCGTCTGTCGGCTGAGCCTATAGCGGTGATCACCCCGCCTCCCTCCTTCAATTAGTTGGCAAGGCAGTTGTTTTTTTCTTTTGCCTGGTGGCTGTGGCGAAAGAGATTTTTTGCTGGACAAGGCTGAAAGGCATGAGGACAGATACATTCCTCTTTGATAGAGCTCTCATTGACTTCTTCAAGTTTCACTTGAATAGGAAATTGAGAGTAGAGAGGGAAGTGCTGTCCTCGAGTGAGTTTAATGGAAGGTGGGTGGACGTTGCGAAATGGCAAGAGTAGATGGTATTTCTCTAAGTGTATGACAGTGAAGTGGAGAGAAGTAATTGGAGATGGCACTTGCTCCGGAGGTTTCAGAGAAATCTCGAAA
>NC_068985.1:57709224-57714041 GCF_001194135.2 Octopus bimaculoides | reverse complement strand
ATATATATATATATATATATATACGTTTGTATATCTATATATCTTCGCGTATGTCTGTGTCTGTTTTTCTGCCTGTCACCGCTTGACGTCCCTGTAACTTAGTAGTTCGGCAAAAGTGACCGATAAAATAATTACTAGACTTAAAAGAATAAATCCTAGAATCGATCTGTTCAATTAAAATGCCGTGCTCCAGACTGAAGCAACTAAGAGAATACAAGCAAGCATACAAACGTATGGGTTTCAAATTTTGGCACAATGATAGTAAGTTCAATGTCATACGGTAAGTCGATGAATTCGACACAAGTGCTCAACGGGTACCTAACTTTGTCGACCCCGATAGAATGAAATGCAAAATGAGTCTCGCCGGAATTTGAAACAAGAACGTAAAAACCGACGTAACACAGCTAAACATGCTAACGATTCTGCTGGTTCGCCGACTAAGTATACACATATACTAATATTAATTTGACTCTGCCCTATATGACTTACGGATTCACAGGCGTATAGGATGAATCCGAAACATTCAGATTTGTCGTTACATGCTTTTCTAATAAGCACCCACAGATTTAAGTCATACCTATTTGAGTGAAACTGGATAAGATACATGATACATGCATAGAAAAATACATGCATATATTCGTGTTAAGGATTTCTGAAAGATATCTCACTGGTTTACAAGGAAAGAAGAATACTAAGATTACACACTGTTTCTTTGTGGATGAGATTAATGCTAATGCATATAATATGCACAAGATGAAAAACAGCCTTGACCTGATTACAACATTCTCAAAGTGTATTGGGTTAGAGTTTTGTCAGGATAAATGTTGTTATATGGTTGTGAAAAGGGGGAAAACTGTAAATCAGAATGGAAACATCTCCAATAATGATGTGACTGTTTCCCTTATATCTGATAAGAAATGTTACATGTATCTAGAGGTAGATGAAAAAATATTATGCAATGGCACCTGTAACAAAACACGTGTCAACAAAGAATATGGAAAATTTGGACCTCGGAACTCTCTGCATTCAATAAAACAGTGGCTCACAATGTGTTTGCAGCACCAGTACTCACAAAAATTTGGGCTGCTTGATTGGAGGATTAATGAGATCCGAGCCATTGATGTGAAAACCCGGAAAACACTAACCAGTACACATAATTTCCACATAAACAGTGACGTAGACAATCTCTACCTAAAACGAAAACAAGGCGATAGAGGCTTAACATCGATCTAAAATGCATTTGAATGGCGTATCATAGCCCTTCGGCATTAGCTTTTAACCACCAAGTGTCGAAGCGAATCGCTTGACTAAGTTTGAATACATAAGGCTGAAAACATCATAAGACTTGAAAGGCAGCTCCTTGACAAGCATTCTTTGAATACATGGCCAAAGAAGTCGCATGACTCCATCCCAATATATCATCAGATGAAAGGATGAGCATACATGAACAGAAAAACATGCATGGATATATTAATAGAAAGCTCAGAGATAATAGCAACATTCATCTTCAAAGCTGTCTATCATAGACCAACAAAATGATTACTGCCTCCCACTTTGAAGGATATGCGTAGGTAACTCAAGAACAGGAAATGTCAACCAACTACCTGAAGCACAAAAGATGCAGGAAAGGCAGTAAAATGTGTCAACCGATGCAGTCTTTGTGGGGTTAACACCGAAAATATCACCCACATCATAAGCAGTTGTCCGAAAATGTCATCACGGTATTATCAACCGATGAGACATGATGTTGTAGCTAGGACACTGGATAACGAGATCTGTCCAAATGATAACCACGAGGACAAAGAAAGATGAACCCAAAGTATGGTGAAAACCATCGCCACTGATGATAAAAAGGAGTACTGGTGGAATGTCCAGTGAAAATCTCAGTAATATGTAAGCACAGTAGACCTGATAGAATTATTCGAGATAGAGATGAAAAACTGTGTAGAGCTTTGGAAATCAGCTGCCCAGCGGGTGTTAACTTGCGGCTGAAGATCAGTAAAAAAGAGAATACCTACGCTGAACTATAAAAAAAAACTTCAGTATTTCTATCCAGATTACAATTTCAGGTTTATCCTGTAATTATTGGGGAACTGGGATACGTTACACACTGCCTAAATACCAAGCTTGACAAATTAAGCATCGAGAAATCAGAAAGGAGAAAGCCGATTCGAAGACTATAGACCCAATCCATCACTGGAATTGTAAAAATCTGTAAAACTTTCCTGAAGATTGTCATTTAAGTATATACGAGCATGTCTAGATATGCAAGTCTATGCATGAGAAGACATGCATAAAACAAAACATACAAATCTTCACGTATGCATACATACAAACCTACATACGTACATACATACATGCATACATACAAAGATGCGCTATTGTTGATGTTGAAATTCTAATGAATTGGATCTAGGTTAGAACAAGACTCTTTCTCTATTGGCAAGAAAGCTTGAAATAAAACTGAAAAATGACATACCTACATACATACATATATATATATATATATAAATACACACACACACACACACACACACACACACACACACAGATATATGTGTGCGTGTGTGTGTATGTATATACAACGTGTGTGTTTATTTATACGTATATACATATATGTATTGGTACACCCCATAAATAATACGGTTTTTTAATACTTTTATTTTTCAAAATTAAGATTAACAAAGTTCTTTTTTAATCTAGAATTTACTCTCCTCTATTTTCTATAATGTTCTTTCATCTTTCTAGTACAATTCAAAACCCCACTTCCAAAATTCACTTTCCGTGACGAAAAATACTCCTCTAGTACTGATCCTATCTCGTTTACAAAATTCATATTTTTCCGTCCAAATCAATTGGAAGAGTGCGGAATAAATGATAATCAAATGGAGCAATTTCCGGTAAATATGGTGTGTGGGGCATCGTTTCCCACTCAAACAGCTCCAGCCTATGGAATGTCATCCTCGTGGTATGTCGCCGAGCATTAGACTCGAACAATTTGTAAGGAACCCATTTACCTAAATTGCTGACTTTTCTATTAGCAAGCAGGTGTCGATGAATCATTGAATGACCAAATCTAAGCTTCTCTGCTAGTTTCTCAACGGTTACAATGGGATTTTGTTCCATCAGATTTTGCAAGAGGCCCTCGTCGAGTTCTATACATCGTCCACGACAAAATCTTTGAAATCACCATTGATACTGGCTTACGCTTCCGGTTCGGAATTTCTGGAGCCACTGTTGACACTGGCTTACGAGTATTGTCTGATTCCCATATACTGCATTAATATTCCTCGCACTTTCCGTTTCGTTGTTGCTTTTATTGAACTCATAAAGCAAAATATGCCAAATATGCAGCTTTATCACTTCAATTCTACCTTTGAAAAAATAACTGACTGTAAAATCGAATGGCACTCTTCAAAACTTGCTCTAAGAATAATTGCAAGGTAAAATTACTACCTACTTTTATAGCAAGAAGAAGGCTCCGAGAGGTTGAAAGGCAAAGCCAGCATAGGCTGAATTCGAACTCAAATACAAAACTAGAAGAATTGCCGCTAAACATTTTGTCTGCTTCCCCAACAATCCTGCCAGCTAGCCTAAATCAATTAGCTAATAATAAATAGAACTGAATTAGAAACCTACACATGTGTTTATTATTAGCTTAAAGACCCTCCCGAGATAAAAAAGAAAAAAAAACACTATATTTCTTATGTTTTGCTTTCTTTTGTTATTTTATCCATATATTTATTATATTGTACAGTTGCAGGTCTGAGCAAGGTGAAGGGACAAACGATAAAACGTATTTGGAATATAATCAATATCTCTTGAAAGTACAACTGCATTTGTCAATGTTCCTTTTCCTTAGTTAAGGGTCTAATATACAATATGAGGCTCTTTGGTTACTTTTTCTACCATGCTGAGCTCTCCTATGCAGTCAGTCATTTTTAGTCTTGTAACAATGAGTTTGTTGATAAGTGTACATACGGTTGAATTCTGAGAATTGACATAACATCTGTGGATGAAAGTGTTTCGCCCGGACAATTCCCAAGATTGCGGATGTATTTTGTTATGTTCAGTGAGACGTGAATACGTTATGAGGTTCTCATTGAAATGATTACATATTCTGGAGATCGATGATGTTTATGGATGAGTAACGTCGTCTTATAACATCGGTGTTTCTTTCTATTATTCTTTTGTTATTGATTATATTCCTTACATAGGCATTAGAGATGTAACTAAAACACTGCAACACACAGACATACAAGCACACATGCACATACACAGGTACATACGTATATATATATTGAACCCCCAACCCCTAACATTATATATGTATAAATACACATTTATACATATATATACATGCACACGTACATGTATACATATATATATGTGTGTGTGTGTGTGTGTGTGTGTGTACACGTACATACTGGGCGTTGACTAGTCTAAATCTGCTGTAGTAATTTCTACATGTAGTTCAAGAAAATATGAGCTATACATTGCAAATGAATAAAATGTAACTGCTTAATAGCGATTTTAGTGGTTATATTATAAGGGCGTAGAAAATCATCCATTAAAATTTCAAGCCCAGATGGCGTGAATTTTAAATATGTTTTTTTTTACGGAAGCTAATTCGAAAGAATGATATATTTTCACACTCTAGCGTAAATGTAATTGTTGAAAGTACAATATAATTGCCACCTCCCACGTATACCAAAAAGTACCAAATTTGTCTAACTACACACACCCACCCACACACACACACACACACACACACATATATATATATATATATATATATATATATATATATATATATA
>NC_068985.1:57707592-57708268 GCF_001194135.2 Octopus bimaculoides | reverse complement strand
TATATATATATATATATATATATATATTTATATATATATATATATATATATATATATATGTATGTATATTCCCAATTCCAAATAGGGTTATATAGAGAATGACGAAATGAGAAAGAAGCAGAACGGACAGATAATATGAGAGCGAATGTGGGTGCAGGGATGATCTATTTACACCTGCATGTGTTTGGAATACATTATTCATATGTCAATATGCATAGTTTACGTAGAACTGTATTCTGTAAATATTGGCTTAAATTCTGTAATCCTCACTCATGTATGAAAACCGCTGGTAAAGCTTGAGGATTATAAGATCACTATAGTATTATATCTCTACAATACGTAGATGATCAGCTTGAAATCGAGAAAATAAAGCAAGCAAAAAATATATTGTGTTTTAGCAAACACAGAGCCATTCTACATGTTGCTAGCGTTATTAATAATACTGGATTTTGTTTGCTTATCGTTGTTGTTATTGTAGTTATAGCTGCATATGTATATTTGCCGTCCTACGTTATCTGATACAACTATTATGAAGTATTACAGGACTGTTACCATAGTGAAAGAAACGCCTCGGTACACACAACGACAGAGACAGATATACAGATAGAGAAAACTACTATAATTCACCTATACTCTCACCCACACATAAAAACGAACTCATATATATATATATATA
>NC_068985.1:57702223-57704144 GCF_001194135.2 Octopus bimaculoides | reverse complement strand
TATATATATATATATATATATATATATATATATATATATATATGTATATATTCAATATGCATATGCGTGTGCATGTGTGTGTGTGTGTGTGTGTGTGCGTGTGCACAGAGAAGGTGAGAAAGAGGGAGTTTATAGAGATGAGAGTGATAAACTTATATACACGTAATACATATCTATACATACCCACATATATGCGCCCACGGACCTATTCACACACATACATACATACATAAGCTTCTTTCTATGTATACACATGCTTATACACTCCCTGCACACAATATACGCGGGCGCGCGCATATGCAGGCATATATACATGCATACATGCATACATACCCATATACAATTAGACATCTGTTTATAAAACCTGTTAGCTCACTCAACACGTGTTTTCTTTTCACATAGCTGTTATCTTTCCAGACATCATTTTTCATCAGACCTCTTCTTTCATCTTCTGAAGGAATTTCAATTCTCCAACTGAGTTTTCTTGTATATTATATTATCAATCCGCTTGTTTATTTTAAATCCTATTTTTCCACGCCTGTGGGCTTGTTTAATCAATTCATAGACTTTGTATAAATTGCAGTTATATGCGCTTTTTTTTTTTTTTTTTTTGTATGCTAAAGTTCTACTCCTTTCCTAAAAGACCAAAACAAGGTTCGTAAAGTTTACGATATTTCGTAATTGAATTTCTTTTGCGAAAATTTCATCTAAAAACAAGTGTTGAAAGCTCGTAAAATTTATAAGCACTTCTGCTAATTTCGCATTGCTTTGCCTTTGAACATATTCCCTAAAATGTTGAAAAATATAAGCAACGCAATCTTATGTAATCAACATATTTATAAGATTTATAACATTCGTTTTTCAGGATGGACGAAAGGTAACAACAACAACAACGACGACATCAAAAGCAACATTAATAATAATAATAATAATAATAATAATAATAATAATAATAATAATAATAATAATAATAATAATAATAATAATAATAAAAAAACTCTTAAATGGAATATCTGAAACTGTATACTACAAATGATAAACGGCTGAAAAATATTACTACAGACAGTACAAAGATTTACCAAAGAAATAGACATGAAGTTTGGCCACAGAAAGATGTGCCAAAGCAACCTTGAAAAGAGCAAAACTATTTAAAAGTAACAACATCGTACTAGATAAAGCAAATGAAATTAGACCAAAGCCAGACATATAAATACTTAGGAATCAGTGAACTAGGTACGATACAACACAAACACAGATGAAAGAGAAGACAAGAAAGAACTACTATAGCCGAGCTAGATTAATACTGAAAACAGAGCTCAAAGCGAGAAATAAGATAATAGGTATCAACACACTAACCGTCCCAGGTACATGTTATAGCTACAAAATTCTTAAATGGACTTTAAATGAACTAACTAAAATAGTCGGGGAAACAAAGAGAAAATAATGAAGTAAAAGAAGAAACAACAAATACTATAAAACAACTGAAATCCAAACTAATACTGGGACAACAACGTATCATGGTAAAACGATGGCAAGAAAAGCCGCTTCATGGAAACGTTTGGGTTAAGCCAAACAGAAAATATATAGACAAAGGGGCGAAATGCTTTGAAGACTGTAATGATTGATGCACCATCATAGAATTGTAGCCAACACCATCACCAGTAATATGAAGGGGAAATTTTATTTACACAGACATATCTATCTATTAATCCATCTATAAAAATATATAACAAGATCACTTTCCAACCACATGGTGCCAAGTTCATTTCCACTGCGTGGCACCTTTGGCAATTGTTTTCAAACCCTTGTGAGTGGGTTTGTGGTCGGGAACTGAAGGAAGCCCGTCGTATATATATGTACATACATACACACACACACACACACACACACACACACACACACACACACACACACACACACA
>NC_068985.1:57700495-57702121 GCF_001194135.2 Octopus bimaculoides | reverse complement strand
ATATATATATATATATATATATATATATATATATATAGATAGATAGATAGATAGATAGATAGATAGATAGATAGATAGATAGATAGATAGGTGGATAGATAGATAGATAGATGGATAGATAGATAGATAGATAGATATATAGATAGATAGATAGATAGATAGATAAACACATCTGTGTAAATGTATGTATACATATTTATGTACATGTATATAATATGAATATACACAAGTATGAGGTTATATATATGCGAGTGTGTGAGAGCGGTATTCAGAGAGGAGAAAGACATAAGAACAAAAAGAGATTAACGGGATTTAAAAGTGCATATTATTTGCCGAGCCAGAGAACCGGCCAGTTTTTTTTTTTTTTTATCAGAGTGGCCTCAACTAAAACCAACAGAAGGCCAGGAACTGCTGTTAGTCTGAGAGGATTGATAGTTTGTCTAAGTACTTCTACCAAGAGATGGCATCAGCATTCTGAAATTGTTCCACAGAGGTTTGTTGTACAAGTCTCGCTCACAAGACTTTGGTTGAAACGAAATCTACAGTACATATCATTACCCATACTACCACACATCGCAATTGAATTGCGAACCATGTTTACAGTCGCAGACATGGCGGTATAGTTAAGAAGCTCGATTTGCAAATATATAGTTTCTGGTTCAGTCCCACTACGTGACATGTCATGCTAAGCAAGTGATTTCTACAATAGCCCAGGGCCGCCCAAAGCCTTGTAAGTAGGTTTGGTAGAGGGAAACCGCGTAGAAACCCTTCGTATACAGGTGTATATTTGCGTGTATGTTGCGTGCGTGTGTGTATGTGCTTGTATGTGTATGTGTGGTCGTCTTTGTGCTTGTGTATGTCATCTCTTCAGCATTAAAACCGGTGGTGGGTTGTTTACGTCCACGTAAAGAGTGGTTCGGCAAAACTAATCGATCAAGTTAAACGTTAAGCAACGAAATAATTGGGGTCGATTTGCTTACTGAAGACCTTCAAGATTGTGTCCCAGGATGGTTGAAACCTCATGACTGAAATAAGTAAAACGTAAAACTTAAAAGAAGCACGGAACATCTTAATTATACACACAACATTACTAATGGCATCTCCACATCAACTATAATAAATTCTATAAATAGGACAAGGCCGTTGACTCAGAATTTCTGTTTAACAACTTACGTCGTCAAACATGTATTTTAGTGAGGTTGAATTATGTGAAGATTGACTTAATCTTATCGGTCTTCTATCGTTTATTGATATGAAAACAGCAGCAGAGAGGAAATCCGTCTGTCGTGGAAAAAATCGTTTGAAGCTGTAATACATTTGACAGAAGCCTTTTGATTTCTCATTTACTTTCTGTGCATGTGTTTCCACACGTTAACATGAAATCACTCACTATTGATCCCAGACTTTCAAACTTCCAATGACTTGCATAAATCTAGGTTTCTTTCTTCATCTGTTTTTGACAGGGCTTACAAAAACATGTTAGTAATGCATTCACATTTATGGATACATATTTACATATAGAGATGTATATATATATATACATACATGCATGCATACATACACACACATAGACATACATGCATGCATACGTACATAATATATACATACACACATGTATACATACTT
>NC_068985.1:57697876-57700360 GCF_001194135.2 Octopus bimaculoides | reverse complement strand
ATATATATATATACATACATTTATACAAATATGCATATGTATTATATATGTATGTATGTATGTATGTATGTATGAAAAAATGAAATAGTATATAATTTCTCTTGTGTCGTTATACTTAAACAGCAAAGCACTATAATGCCTGAATTATACAGTGCATATTTGTATATATACGTGTAAGTTAGTGTGTCTGTGAAGGCGTGTGTGAGTTACATGTATGTTTGTGTTTATAAATGTGTTAGTAGTTGCCAGTGCGTGGCCTATATGTGTGTAAGTCTGTGTATATGTGTGTACATATATATGTGTATATATGTGTGTGTGTGTGCGCGCGTGCGTGCGTGTGTGTATGTGTGTTGGTGTACATATCCATACATTGTCTATGTTGGAAAGTTTGATAAGCAAGTGTGGTTATCTGCATGTCCATACTGTATGCATGTATATATATATATATATATATATATATATATATATATTCTTTAATTCTTTTACTTGCTTCTGTCATTTTACTGCGCCGATGCTGGAGCACCGCCTTTAGTCGGACAATTCGACCCCAGTACTTATTCTTTGTAAGCCTAGTACTCATTCTATCGGTGTCTTTTGGTAACCGCTATGTTACGGGGAAGTAAACACACCATATATGATAGATCCAGTTGAATTAGGTACTTAAGCTGAGGCACCATGTCAGTCAGGTAATGTCTCCACTTGTTTTATCTCTCTGTTGATAATTAGGCGTGAGAATTTATGAACTGGCGACAAAATGTCTGTTTTATAATTATATTAGATTTGTAACGTGTCCTTCTTCGCATTTGCATTAAATACATATTGAATGCTCAAAACTGCTCGTTTCCTCTTTTCTTTGAGTCATTGAGGTGGTTGTCAGGTGTGCTAAAAATAACAGCTAAGCTAAATAACTGTTTGGGGTTAAATCTGTTAAGCTCGTTCTCTCGAATTAAATGCATATTGAATGCTTCAAACTACAAAACACGTGTTATTTACAAATATTGACAACACGTACTATTTTCAGGATGCTGACGGGAAAATGTGCAGTCACGCACAAAATGACAGCTTCCATAGCCTATTTCCTGACTGGGTGAAAATGATCAAAATTTAAACCTCTATAACGTTGTAAAAAACATTTTACTGGAAAAAGTGAAAGAACTCTAGTAATTCAGTTTGAGAAAGTATATTATTGTACAAAATTTCAAAATTCTTGATAGATTTTAATTTTTGAAATGCTGGCAGACAAACCAACTAGATACAGATAGATAAATAAGTAGATTCTATTCTATTATTGGTTGCAACCAGAGTCTATGTCCATGCTGTTAGCTCATTAGCGTTAATGCTTCTTTATTTTAGACTCACTTTACTGTCCTGCTTCCGGAATTGATCCAGTAGGAGAAATGAATTGGACTACGATATCCTCCTTTGCATTTCTTTCTGTGGCGTAGTTTCATCTAGAATACTGGAAAAGCATTTGTCCAATTGTTCCTTGAACCCATCTACATCTACTCCCTGTAGATCTGTGAGGCTTTTGACTAGGTATTGCAAAAAGAACACACATAGAATTTAAAATTTACCACAGGTGTTTCGGTATAATTTTATTGATGTATTAATAAACACACCATCACCGAATAACATTTTAAATAGGTATAAACAGACATAGTGAAACTTTGTTGATGACATGTTAAACGAACAACATGATGTATAAGTCATTAACTCACGATAATGGATATACGTAATGGTGTAATCTATGAATACATCAATAAAACTTTACCGAAACAGCTGTAGTAAAATCTAAATCCTATTTGTGTTCTTCTTATACATATGGCACACGTCGAACCGATACCGGGAGGAATCTACGGTTTAAACTGGAATTGGTAATTACATATCTACAAACCTTCTGTATACGACAAACACACTCTATTCCCTCACCTGTCATCGTCTGTTGCTTTCTGTAAATTTGAAGTAAATATATATATATATATATATATATATATATAGGAGAATGTACGAAAAAACAACAACAGACGAGGAAAGGTGGTGTAAACAACAAAAGGATGTATTAGTATGACGCTCGGGAATACGGAAAGTCTTTGACGTTTCGAGCTACGCTCTTCAACAGAAAGAATAAGGAGACAAGGAGAAAAACACGGAGAGAAAAGATTGAATAGTGTTCAGTCAACGGTCAATCATAGTATATATATATATATATATATATATATATATATATAATGAATTAGTAACCCCATGCAGCTTTATTCGATGAAATAATTTTTTGTCGATGTGTAATTCTCTAATCTTTATTACGATAGTTCAAATGTATACTTTGTATTCTACATGACATTCAAGGACGTCAATATGGGATTTATCTATCGTGTGTAGTATACTTTACTTGTTCATGTTAAACGACTCTGAAGATTACCTCTTATTCAATGTGGTTAGTTAGATCTACAAGATATTAGAGTGGATGTAAGGTGTATATATATA
>NC_068985.1:57694938-57695925 GCF_001194135.2 Octopus bimaculoides | reverse complement strand
ACTGAGCTTCAATACATTTCTAATAACAGAATTGGAAATTGGTTCAGAAAATTGTCAGTAAATGTTTCTAAAATGGAAATTAGAAAATCGAAAATACAAAAAGAAAAGAAATATTTTATATACTCTTTTACACAATAGAAGTAAGTTCAAGTATGCATATATATATATATATATAAAGAGCATCTCTCTCTCTCTCTCTCTCTATATATATATATATATATATATATATATACATATACATACATACATACATACATACGTACATACATACATACATACATATCTATATGTATGTATACATGTATATAACTGAAATGTCTGCAGGTGTGGATACGATGTCAAAACAAGTGTCGTCATATTTGAATTTTAGGTAATATTCTGCTGGTCAATATTGTCACAAATCTGTGCATAAGTATACTTTAAATATTTGAGATTATATGCAGGGATATTACTTCTCGCTGTTGCGTGGGTTTCTCCAACTTTATGCTGCATGTGGGTTCGTGTGTGTGCGTGTGTTTATGTACATATGTATGTATGTATGTGTGTGTGTGTGTGTTTGTACGTGTAGTGGTGTTGGTGGTAGTGATGGTAATTTCAGTAGGAGTGCCGTAGTAATATATAAACATTTAATTTTTAGCTAAGCCTATCGGTTTGCATGCTTGAGGAGAACCAATTTCTGATACATATTCATTTATTCTTTTATTTGTTTCAGTCACTTTCTATGACCATCTTTTGTAAGCCTAGTTCTTATTCTATTGGTCTCCTTTACCGAATCGCTAAGAAACGGGCACGTAAACATATTAACATCGGTTGTTAAGCGATGGTGGTGGTGGTGGGGAAACAGATACAAAGACACACACATGTATATATATACAACGGCAGTTTCCGTCTACTAAATCCAGTCACTAGCCTGTGTTTAGTCTGCGGCAATAGTAGAAGACATATAAATACGCGCACACACACACACACACACACACACACACACAC
>NC_068985.1:57691321-57694540 GCF_001194135.2 Octopus bimaculoides | reverse complement strand
ATATATATATATATATGTATATAGCGTCAATATATCCTAAATCCGAACGAGAAGCACACACTAAGTTATAGAATATTAGAGTATTTATTAGGCTACCCAGTGTGTTTCTCGTCCATAAAGCACTGAGCTTTATACACGTCTCGTCAGATCCTAATGGCCAGTGGCCTATAATCTCACTTCAAATTAGAGTTAGAAAACGTCTCGTGGCTAGTTTATGATCTTACAGACAAAGAAGAATGACCAAGTGCAATAAATATGTGGATCAGTATCAGAGAAGGAGAAGTTAGAGCACTATAAAAATGAGGGAATATGCTGAGTCGGGTATATTAGTATGTTCCAGATTGTCAAAAATGGAGGAAAGATAAAATAGGCATGTGCTCTGTGATAGTTCTATAATGAAATAATACAGTAATATGTTTTGCTCAATAGCAGTTTCAAAGGAGAATGTTCGATGTTAATCCATGGCTAGGAATAGCGGAAGTTATCAGTTCCAGTTTTGAATATACAATGAATGACTGTTCATAGGAATATTATACTACAGTGTGGAGGAATGACAGACAGGCAGATGTAGTAATTTACTTATATACTAGTTAGTAGAGTGGTGGTGTGCTTGTAGAGGGAAGTTAGAGAGTGCTATCTTTCTTCTACACACAAACAAATCTTATATGTGTGTTTTTGAGAGAGTGTGCGTGCATACAAACAATATACGTTCTTAGTGTAGATTGTGGAGGATTCATATAATAGAATAAAGGGCTGAATTCATGATCATAAGATTGTAGGTGTAATTCCATTACCGGGCGGCATTTTGCGTCGTTGTGCAAGGTAAATCGATTCACGTTGATCCACTCTACTCTGCTGAAATGCATACCAGCGATGTGCTAGTTCAACTCTCATCACCTCCAGTTATGGCATAAAGGATATACTGGTGGGTCAAATGGGAAAGGTTTGAAGGTGTGCTTGTGTCTGTTCGCCATTACAAACGCACTAAAAACAATTAATGAAATTGTGACATAAAGTCATCCTCCGTGCGGGTAGTGGCCGTATGTTTTATTCATCATAAACACACACACACAAGCATACACATGTGAGCATGTTTGTATACTTATATGTATAAGTGGTGTATCGATATACAAACTACCCTTCTTTGTATGCGTTAATTAGAAGCTCATTACTCTTTCCTCCCTAGTGACTAATGCCTGAGTGAATTGAGTCAGTTCGAGTTGAAGTCAAACAGAAAAGCTTCTGTGATATTTCTGCCACGATTTCAAATGGAATGTCAAGAAAATCGATTGAGAGAATTAAAAAACTATTAAGGACTATTTAGTTAAAAAACAAAAACACACATTCAAGATTATATATTAGTCCTAATCAATTTATGATTCCTTTCTTGCTCCTTTCCTTATTTATGTAACTGTTTCCTTCTTTATTTCTGTGCTTGTTATTGATTACATCAAGTTCGTGTTTTGAAAGAAGTAGCCGAGTGAATAGAAAGCGTCAATAATTGTTACAGTAATTTGTGCGCAAAACGTTCATTCTTTTCTCTTCAATAAGATGCAGACCTACAGCGGTATTATGAGATGGTTGGTCAGCAACATGACTGGACCTGTCTCATACGGTCATTGCACACAGGTTTAGCTTTAGTTACTTCTCTCTGGCTCTATCGAGAGCTCGTATTTCAAAGTTACGTTTACGGATGTGTTTACCTGTCGATAGGAATTACACATGGTCGAATTGATATTGTCACGAATCAGCAGCAGAGTCATGTGACATTCATTTCAGTCCAGTATCACTATTTTGTGCTCATAGTCAATAATCTATATTCCGATTGAACCGGTCCTACTGTCCAAGGGAGGGTTGTACAACTTTATTCTCAGAAGCTATTTTGCAATAGAGTTCAAGAGTGGCACATAAGCTTTCGGAGCCGAATTTACATACAATCTCATATTTTCTTTGTCTTTTGTTTGTATCAGTGACCGTAAGAAGAGAAGGTGAAATGTCAGTATCCATGAATTATAAAATTCCTTGCTGACTGGTTCATTTGAAACTTTGATATCCAGCCCGTACAACTCTACAAGAAAATAGTTCGTGTGTGCCTGCTGCTGGTGCTTACAAGAAAATGCACCTAAGTAAAGGTACACGAGAACCCGGTGATATTTTTCAGGTAGAGTACTTGCCGTACAACACCTCCTCCTGGTTGTAGGGAAAACACGATATTAAATATATCTCAACACTCGAAAGAAAAAGAATATGTAAAATGAATATGTGAAAAAGAATAGACTGAGAGATCTAATGTTAATGTTATTAATGCCAAATACTTGAGAACAAATAACAATTGATTTCAGATTTCTGGTGAAACTGCCTTAAGAAAACATTTAAATGCAAAATATCTTAACTGAGGATAAGGCACATTCTTATATTCTTTTTCAAACACTTTAGGCTTATTAGACAATGAAACTAAGTCATAAATATATCCTTTCCCTTAGTTTTTTTTTTCCATACAGTCTGTTTACATGCACCACATCTGCCACTGAAAATTCGTGACGCCAGTCCGTTTCACGTGAAGCCAAATCTTTCTTTCGTATTTCAATTCAACAATTTTATTTATAATTTCATTATTGGGTTTCCTTGGATGTACCATATTCCAAAATGTATCGCACTCCGGAAATTTAGTTATTTAGTTATAATTATATCAGATGAGTGTATAATACTGCTAACATAATAGTACTCAAACATAATAGTGTCTCAAATATCTCATTTGCTTGTATAAAATAATAAATTTAATAGTTCTTACCTTATTATTATATAGCTGACATGAAATTATTTTCCAATGGTAATTCCCAGTGGCATCTGAAATTAATAATAAAACAAACTAAATATAAATCATCCAATCATTTAGTAAAATATAGTACGAATATAACTATCGTTAACAGAAATTCTGGCATAATCTATAGCTTTCATTAACATCAGGTATCGTATAGAGTGATTTCTCTTCGTCAACAGTATGACAATTTTATATAATTCTAGATACTTGAGATTATCTCACTTACTCACTTCGTGACTTTCCCGGTTGGCATTTAGATTAATGTTTACCTTCTCTGAAGCTGGGGAAAATTTTAATAACTCAAGAATTTGTGTTGAGGTAATTAATACCCAGGTATTTGCGAGTGAGAGAGAGGGAGAGAGAGAGAGAGAGAGAGAGAGAGAGAGAGAGAGAGAGAG